>NC_061824.1:16471518-16481518 GCF_019202785.1 Penaeus chinensis
GAGCGAAAAAACACAGATTGGATTATCAAATATGCACATAGATCTTCAGTTTTTAAAGACAATGGCCAGCCTGATGGGGCCGTCGATACCAGCAGCTGCGTAGCGGGGGCCCTGGCAGAGTCTCTCCTCTGCGTGGGACTGTTTTATGTGAATAGCTGTCTTTGACTGTGTGAATGCGTAAGTATGTGTTTATGTGTATTACGCCTACACGCAATGTGTATGCGTAATACACATGTGTATTACGCATTACGCAAATAATGTCTGAATCTACAAAAAAGAGGAATTGTTGACTAGAATGGTAATGATAATGTCCTGTTGATTGAGACCGATAAGTTCTCGTCCCGTTTAACCAGTGGACAAATAAAGTTGATACTCCTTCGTGGTTCAGAGTGCATATCCATACAGGTCTCAGCATAATACTGTAATACTGCATATGTAAATAAAACATATCGCCAATAATTTTCGTTGTCGTCATATGAGTCGTCGCATTAGCATCATCATTTTTCTATAAAGACCACCGAAACATCATTTATCACCCTTTCTATCATCATCACTGGTAATACCATTAACATCCCTCCTAAATTGCCATCATTAATTCTCGCATCATTATCCCCTTACGCCACCATTAGCGTCCTTGCCCCGTATCCGCGAAGCCGTCGCCAGCTCCGTCCCTTCTACCCCCGCCACCCAGAAGACTCCTTGAAATTTTCAATATGTAAATTGACCACGCCCCTCCCACGCCCCTCCCACGCCCTTCCCTCGCCCCTCGCACGCCCATCGTTGATCCCGAAGTGCGAGTTTGTGCCGCGTGAGTGATGAGAAAAGGGCCTTCCATCCATTAATCTCAGGCGAACCCACGAAATCTTCTCAAACCGACTCTTCTGCTCCCCCCCCCCCCCCTCCTCCCTTCCTCAGGTTTGTTCGCTTTTCTGATCGTCCGGAAGGTGGGCGATAATTATGATATCTTGATCGTCATTATTACCATTATTATTTTTTCAATATCATTATCGTTATCATTATGCTCATCTTTATTATTTTTGATATCATTAATGTCACTTTCATTATTATCGTCATGATCATTATTATCATTATCATTATCATTGTTATTATTATTATTATTGTTATTATAATTATTATTGTTATAACTATTATTATTATTGTTATTATATTATTGTCATTATTGTCATTATTATCATCATTCATATCACCAGCAAATTTATCACCGTCATTGTCATCATAATTACTATTATCATTATCATCATCATCGTCGTCGCTATCATCATCACCGCCACCACCATCACCTGATCATAATATTCATTTTAAAAAGTTATCATCGTCATTGTCATTATAAATTATGTCATTTGCATTACTATTACTTTTGATCAGTGAAGCTGTCATCATTATAACACTGCAGTTATTATTTTATCATTTCTATTCCACTCTCACCATTAATGCTATCATTATCATCATGAACTAAATTTAAATATTTACCATACCGATCACGCATTCTATCTCAACGCAGGTGGACCGTGCAACGCCAGGCAGTACAGCTGTTCCGACGGCCAGTGCATATCAGCTGGCAACGTGTGTGACGCCCAGTGCGACTGCGTGGACTGTGGCGACGAGACAGACTGCGAGGAATATTACACTGTCAACTCAGGTCAGTCAGCACTAGTGGGTTGATGAAATAAGGTAAATGGCAAGCACCTGCAGGGAACATGGAATAATATGAACAGTGAAAAACTACTCGGTCGATAAATTCTCAGAAAGGAACACTATATAGATTACTTGCCTGAAACATGAGACAACAGTTTCGAAAACTTTTTTTACATTTAAGTCGAAAATTTTATCTCATATTTCGGTAGACTTTTCAGTGTATATCATTTTTTCTGCCACATTGAAATACATTTACTGTACATGTATCAATATATGAATTAATGAACCGATATTGATTTATTCATCTACCACTCCATCTATTTGTCTGCCTGTAGTTAAACTAATATGTTCAGATTATTCTCAAGACAGCCATTCTTACTTTCTACGCCGTTATCTATTTAGCAGTATCGGTGTTGTCAAAGTTTCCGAAACTTTTCCAGGATTTTTCTGAGAATTATGGTTTCTTTCTAATTACTATAATTACTGTGGTTCTTCCCTCCCTTCCCCCCTCCTCTCTCTCTCTCTCTCTCTTTCTCTCTCTCTCTCTCTGTCTCTCTCTCTCTCTCTCTCTCTCTATATATATATATATATATATATATATATATATATATATATATATATATATGCATATATATATATATATATATATATATATATATATATATATATTTATATATGTATATACACATTCATATTTATATATATATATACACAAACATACACACGCACGTGTGTGTGTGTGTGTGTGTGTGTGTGTGTGTGTGTGTGTGTGTGTGTGTGTGCTTGTGTTTGCTTGTGTGTGCTTGTGTGTGTGTGTGTGGTATCAATTATTACCATAAGTTTGTATCTGAATTATAAAATCTTATGATATTCCTTGCTTCCAGTTCCCAAAATTTGTGTTACAATTCAGGCGACTATTAGCTCTATCACTCTCTTAGACCTGCACTTGCCTTGGAGAGACCCTACTCAGATGTGTAAGTCACCGTACAGAAAGCAAATGCTCTGGGGTAACGTTCATTTTTTTTCTTGTCAGGGTTACATCCAAAGCAATCCGCTTGATAGAAGCATCTCCTCACGTCTACTCATAATCAACCTTCTTTTCCCTGCGTCGTGAGGTGGCCTGTTTTTGGTCGTTGTCCGAGAAATTAAGGAAGATCCTCTTTCCTTTATAGACCAACGTAATATTCGTCCCGCATTTTCCAAACTTCATACAGTGTAGAGAATACCAGCAAATAGGTTCATCTGTAATGTGTGTGTACATATATGTATGCGTGTGTGTGTGTGTGTGTGTGTGTGTGTGTGTGTGTGTGTGTGTGTGTGTGTGTGTGTGTGTGTGTGTGTGTGTGTGTGTGTGTGTGTGCTTTTATATATGTGTGTATAAATATATAAATATATACATATATATATATATATATATATATAAGTATATGTATGTATGATTGTATGTATGAATATGAGGCCTGTGGAGTAAAGCCCAGGCAGACGTTGGGCCCCCGTTTATATGAGGCAACGTCGGCGGGAGTGGGCTATAGGGGTAGGAGCTTGGAACATCCGGTCTTGCGGCAGGATGATCGATTACCCTTGCTATCGAGGGAATTGAAGCGGTTGGGAGTCTAGGTGGCTACCCTCTCGGAGGAGAGAAGACCTGGCAGCGGCACGATCAGTATGGGTGGCCAAACCTACTAATAGTCGGGCCGGGGCGATGGTCACTATCTCCAGGGAGTACCCATAGCAATCTCCAGCCGATTTCAGCCTTCGGTAGTAGAGGTCTCTCCCGTGGACCAGCGTATTATGGCATTGAGAGGGGAGCATGATTTTGGCTTTGTGCCTCTTACTGCTGTGTACGCTCCTACCGATGTTTGCAAAATCAATGAGAAAGTGGCAGACTAATGTCCCCAGTGAGACATTTGCACTGTAATAAGCGATTTAAATGTGGTATCAGGCTGTGACCGAGATGGCTATAAGATGTCTTGTCGGTCCCCGTGGCTCGAGAGCTGATCCCAGCAGCGAGAACAGCCTCCTTCTTCAAGACTTTGCTAGTCCACATCGCTGGACTTGGTATAGTGATACGGGTTCTGTGGCCAAGGAGATCTACCATACTCTTGTTAGCACTTGCTGGAGGACGCTCCTGAACTGCATGCTTTACCTTAGTGCCGAGTTCTGTGGTACTGACCATAGATTGGTTGTGGCTACCTTAAGGTCCACTTGAAAATCCCTTGTCTCTCCAGTGGTTCCAGAATGTTTCACTTGGACAGACTGAGGGAGAAGGAATGTGCACGGAGGTTCGCCATGGCAGTCTCTGATTAGTTCATAGCACTCAAACATTTGACAGATCTCCTAGCTCGATTATATCATATAGCTACAGTAATCTGCAAACCTTCACATGTTTCTAGAGGTTGAGATTACACGCAAACCAGCCGCCAGAGCGCAATGAAACTTCTCACAGGTACTGAAACTCAGTGCGCGCGGGCCAGTGGGAGAACCATTGCACATTTGTTTTGTCGCCTGTGTCTGTGTTTCTATTTCCCGGATTGCTTTTATTGCTTTTATTTTATTGCTGATTTTATTTCCCGGGACACCAGCTGCAGAGCAATTTTCTGACCCGCCTACATTGGGTTAATAGCAAGTCTGTATATTGGTACTGAAAGTGCTGTAAAGTGTTATGGGGTCCTGTTGAACTTCTTCACAGTTAACTCGGGAGTGAGGCAAGGCTGTGCCCTTGCACCAGCATTTGCATGGACTGGATAATAGGCAGAGCTATTATCTAAAGTCACTGTGGAGCAACACTGGGCAATATCAAGGTCATAGATCTCGAATTTGCCGAAGATATTGCTATCCTATCTGAGTCTCTCGACTCACTGGTGGCGGTTCTTAATTCAGCAATGAGACAAAGCCCTTAGGCCTAGATGGGTAGCTGTTCAGTTGAGAGCTTTACATACCTTGGTAGTGCAATCCATCTCTTTGGGCTGTCAGAACAAGAAATCAGTAGATGGATTGGACTGGCAGCAGGAGCCATAAGCTCAGTCAACAAGAGTATTTGGAGATGCCAGTACCTATGCAGAAGGAACAATTTACTTATCTTCAAGGCCTTGATACTACCATTTTGCCTCTATGCCGAATCACGTGGTATAGTTAGCAGGGTCATGTGTCCATCTGACGGCTTTACCGTGAAACTGGCATGTAACCTGTTGCTTTCATAGTCCGGGACCGCCAACTCAGGCTGTACGGGCACCTAGCTCGTTCACCTGTGGATGACCCAGCCCATCAGATTGACTCTTCACTAGACAGTCCTGGGTAGAGGCCCGTAGGACGACCTAGGAAGTCGCAAGGAGCTTGTGAGGGGCTGAAGACCTGCCTGGCGGCTCGCCAAGGGGGGCCCCCGTGGCTGGAAGCGAAGGGTGGCTGCGGCTATGCGCCCCCGTCGGCGTCAGCTCCGTTGATAAGGATAAGTCCGATATGCGAAGCTGAGCTTCGCCCGGGCTATGCCAATGAGAGGAGCCCGGCCTGTGTCGACTAATGTCGACTCGCGAACGTGTGTCAGCTGGTGCTGACTCGGCTAAGTCCTAACCCGCCGTGGTGCCCAGCCACAGCAGTAACCTCCAGGCGACAATTGCAACTTCTCGCGCCTGGGCGGGGCGCAAACCGCCGACCCCTCGGATGAGAGGCCGACACGTTACCACTGTACTAGCCTGGAGGCTTCTCCATTGATGATGATGCTGATGATATATATATATATATATATATATATATATATATATATATATATATGTGTGTGTGTGTGTGTGTGTGTGTCTGTGTCTGTGTCTGTGTCTGTGTCTGTGTCTGTGTCTGTGTCTGTGTCTGTGTCTGTGTCTGCGTCTGTGTCTGTGTCTGTGTCTGTGTCTGTGTGTGTGTGTGTGTGTGTGTGTGTGTGTGTGTGTGTGTTTGTGTGTGTGTGTGTGATTTTTTTACATTGAATTTAACTCTTTGGAACTGATACGCAAAATACCATTTGTCACCATCAACTCAGCTAACAACTGTGCCTAGTAAGGCATAATACTAAATATGTAGTAATGCACTTTTGCATTGTATGCAAGACTGTTTTAATTTGTTTAATGCAATATATAGTGTTTTTAAGTTATTCTCTTTCTCCTCCTCCTTCTCCACTCATTGTTATTATCACTATCATTGTTATCACTATCTTTGTTGTTGTTATTTATATTATCAGTATTGTTGTTATTATCATTACTATTATTTCATTATTGTTGTTGTTAATATAATTCCCATGATATGTTTTTATATCATTATCATCATCATCATCCTCATTATTAAAGATCTTATTCCTCTTTGCATCATATGACTCTCTCTCTCT
Source organism: Penaeus chinensis (assembly GCF_019202785.1). Taxonomy (NCBI): domain Eukaryota; kingdom Metazoa; phylum Arthropoda; class Malacostraca; order Decapoda; family Penaeidae; genus Penaeus; species Penaeus chinensis. The sequence goes on from NC_061824.1 coordinate 16,477,526, forward strand.
CTCTCTCTCTCTCTCTCTCTCTCTCTCTCTCTCTCTCTCTCTCTCTCTCTCTCTCTCTCCCTCCCTCTCTCTCTCTACCTATCTATCTATCTTTTCTCTCTCTCTCTCTCTCTCTCTCTCTCTCTCTCTCTCTCTCTCTCTCTCTCTCTCTCTCTCTCTCTCTCTCTCTCTCTCTCTCTCTCTCTCTCTCTTTATCTCTCTCTCTCTCCTCTCTCTCTCTCTCTCCCTCTCTCTCTCTCTCTCTCTCTCTCTCTCTCTCTCTCTCTCTCTCTCTCTCTCTCTCTCTCTCTCTCTCTCTCTCTCTCTCTCTCTCTCTATCTATCTATCTATCTCTCCTCTCTGTCTCCTCTCTCTCTCTCTCTCTCTCTCTCTCTCTCTCTCTCTCTCTCTCTCTCTCTATCTATCTATCTATCTATCTATCTATCTATTTATCTATCTATCTATCTTTCTATCTATCTCTCTTCCCTCTGATTTGGTGTGTTTCTTCGGCCTGACTCCTTGCTCTTTTCACGGCGCTCTCATCATGAGGATTCTCGCTCTTCGCCTTCGAGGGACTGAACCTCTAAGCCACTTTTCCAGCTTTACATTTCTGTTCTTCTTATTCCGTTGGGGTATGAGAGTGTTTTAATTTTGATCCCCTTGCCTATATTATCATTACTAGGATTAGTATAATTAGTAACTGATATCATTATCGTAAATGATTTTATTATATTATTGTTGCTGCTGGTATTGTTTTTTAACATTTTATTAGGTAGTTATAATTATTATATCATTTTCATCGTCATCATCATTGCTATCATTATGTTGTTATTTCATTATTGTTATTATTATTGTCATTGTTACTATAATCTTTATTATCATTATTATTATCATTATGATTATTATTATTATTATTATTATTGTTATCAGTAGATTTATCAATATTATTATGATTATCGTTATTTTTTGTTAACATTATTATTATAATCATTATTATTATTATTATCATCCTTATCATCATCATTATTATTCCTGTCATTATCATTAATATTGATATAGTTGTTCTCAGCAAAATTATCATTGTTATTATCATTATCATCATCATTATTATTATTATTAGCAGAAACATTCTTTCTTACGGACCAATGTTAAAAGTTCACCTGGAACTAGCCTTCAGTTACCATTAGATTATTACTATCATTAGCATCATTGCTATCATCATCTTCATTCGTATTAATATGATTATCGTTTTAATCATTAATATTATTATTATTGTTGTTGTTTTGTTGTTGTTGTTGTTGTTGTTATCATTATCATTAATAATAATACCATTATCACTATTATTATTATCATCATCATCATCATCATCATCATCATCATCTTCATCATCATTTCTATTATTATTATTATTATTACTGTTATTATTATTATCATTATTTTTGTTATCATATATCATTCCTGTTGATATGATTACTATTATTACTATTATTATCATTATTACTATTATCATCATTATTAACGTTATCACTTTTATCATTATTATTATTATTATTATTATTATTATTATTATCAGTTCTATTATCATCAGTTTTATTATCAGTTTTATTATTATCATTATTATTGTCATCATTATTATCATCATAATTAGTAGTAGCAGTATTAGTAGTATTACTATAATTATTTTTTGTTACCATCATTATTATCATTATTATTACAAATATTATAATTATCACAATTACTGTGTTTATAATCATAATCATTTTGGTATCGATATTATCATAATCATCATTTTATTGTTATTATCATCATCATTATTACAATTAACATTATTATCATTATCATTGTTGTTATTATTATTATTATCATTGTTGTTATTATTATCATCTTCATTATTATTATTATTATCATCATCATTATCATTATTATTATTTTTTTTATTATTATTATTATTATTATTATTATTATCCTTATTATTATTGTTGTTTTTGTTGTTGTTCTTATTATTATTGTTATTATTATTATTATTATTATCATTATTATTATTATCATAACAGGATCCACTTGGAATTCCCGGAAAGCCTGGAATTCCATTTTTTTTTTTTTTTTTTTTGTTCTAAAGATCTGTAAAACCTTGAAACCTGAACTTTTAGAAAGAAATCCTGGAAACATCGGGGTCATTTACACTGGATGACTCACTTTTTTCAGCGCCTCTGTGTCATGATACAAAAGAATCATTGTTTCATGTTACACACTAGGTTTAGATTAGTTTGTTTTATTACAAACTTCCGTGGACCGTGGTCTCGTCAAATCATGGTCAAATAAAAATCGTTCATTGCAACTATCATGTGTCTTTTTTTAAGTAAATTCAAAATGTTGCAGTTGTATTTCGAAGAAAGACTATGATATGCGACACTGAATTCTACCTCATGTGTGGCCTATATGCGCAGAAAAAGATCATGATGCAAGTTACAAGTAGGTTGAATGATGATACTTTTCCAAGCTATGAACATGCAGAATTTAACTGTATATATTTTCGCATTGATCAAGCTCGAGTTGTTTCTTCAGTTATAAGGTAGGTAAGTCTATTGTGTTTATGAAGCGCCCTCCGGCGCGTTAATACTTGGACGTCGGCGCATAAATGTTTACCTTGTTGTGCGGTGTTGTGATATGATAGCCTGCCGCATGGAACAGCATGTTCCTTCTAATTTAGCACTGAGTTTATCAGTTTGCCACAGCTATTATTTGTACTGATGTGTCACATTTTGTTCAAAATATATCCTTGAAAAACATTTTTTGGACCTGGAGAAATCATGGAAAAGTCAGTGGATTTCATATTCACAAAGGGGGAAGAACCCTGCAATATTATTATTACTATCATCACTATCCTTATTATCATTATCGTCACCCGCATTGCCATCATTTTAATTAGTATTATGAATTTTTTTATTATTATCATTTTTATTATCATTGTTATCTCTATTATCATCATTGATATTATTGTCATTATCATTATTATCATTGTTATTATTATTGTTATTATTAATATCATTATTATCATTATTATTATTTTCATTATTGTTGTTACTATTATAATTATTGTTATTATATCAGTATCATTAGTTTCATTATTAGTATTAATATTATTGCTGTTGTTATTAACATTATCATTATCATCATCAATGTTATCAGCATTTTAGATGACAACTCACTATGCCCCTCCTAATCTCTCCCCTCTTTCCTTGCCAGGAGTCCCAGAGTGCCACAAGGGCGTGGCACTGACTTGCGTGGTGTCCCCATTAGACAGGAAGAAGGACAGATGCATTGCCGCCCGGAACATCTGCGACGGATTCAACGACTGTCACAACGGGGAGCAGGTGTCGGACGAGTACGGTTGCCGTGAGTGTCACCTGTCATGTCGGTCCCTGTCACGTCGTTCGCGGTTGTGTTCTCTGCAGAGTTTGGCACTAACTCTTCTGTGATTTTATGATATTGCATTAATTGCTTTGATTATTATCATTATGGGGAAGATGAAAATGATGATGATGATTATAATGGCATGACGACGATAGTGATGATGATGATTATGTTTATGGTTTATGAAATGCTGCTGATTCCGTTGACAGTGGTGGGAAGGGGAGTGATGACAGTGCAGTTTTTTTTATATTATTAATCATCTCCTTTGTTATCATAAGTAGTACAGCATCGCAATTCTCATTACGATTTTTATCATTATCTTTATTGGCATTATTATTATTATTATTATTACTATTATTATTATTATTATTACTATTATTATCATTATCATCATCATTGTTGTAATTAATATTATCATCATTATTATTACTATTATCAATATTATTGTCATAATTATTATTATTGTTGTTGTTATTGTTTCTGTCCTATCCAATATGTTATCCCTGTTATTGCTGTTATTGTTATCATTATTATTATTATCATTACCATTATCATCATTATATTGTTATCTTTATTATTACTATCATTATTATTGTCCTT
>NC_061824.1:16534018-16546518 GCF_019202785.1 Penaeus chinensis
GTATCATACCAATTAGTTTTGCAATTGGCTAAATCATGTGTAAGAATCTCCACGAACTGCATTAATGTATCATGTAATTTATGATTTTTTCACTGATATTTGTTTGAATACTGAAAAGATTATAAGTTTTGAGCTTTCACATCACACAAATGTTCTTGATATAAAATATAGCAGTAAAGAGTAAAAATTCTGCAAAAAGAATAGGCTACATACCCTTTTCAAACTCTACTGTTGTAAATTCTGATTAATTTGTGCGAGACTTTTTTTGCTTAAAGATTTTAAATTGTCTCACAGATAAGCTAGCCTATTTAGGTATCTCAATTTTCTTACCTTATTTAGTAAAAGGCCATTTATTTTCATTCAACTCTAGACAATTTTACTTTCATAACTGATATGACCTTCTTTAACATTTCTAAGGAAAATACTGCTTTGAACCCCTGGAAATGCATAAATAAAAAGAAAGGCCTTCTCAGTTTGAGACAAAGCCAAGCACAGGCCTCTCAAATAACCTTATCCCAATGCCCATACTTAAAATTAGGACACTAGACATTAACTAAAAGCAAACTTCTGACGTGTACAATGAAAGTTCCATAGTAATTAAGTCTATTTGATGAATGAATGGTCCCCACATCTTGCAGTACTTCTCTAAACAGACTATACAACACTGCCTGCTAACAAAATCCATTCATCTTACCTAATAAACAAAAAAATACTGGAAATTAAATATATGTGTAAATTAGATGTGATTAACCTTTCAAAAAGCACCTTTGTTTTTCATTTCTGGTCTTGTCAGTAGACTCATATTAAACTATAAATAAAGAATGGTTCAGTGCAATCAACAACTGATGATGTTGATTTTTTTCTGTGAATTAGAATGGAATAGATGTATTAGGGTCTGTTATTGCATTAGAACAAAGATTTGTGAATGTGAAATGTTTGTACTGAGTATTTGTATGTACTGTGTCTTACTAATACATCAATAAGTATTTCAGAAAAAAGTATCATGCTCATGTTGGTAACTGTGCATAATGATTCTTTCCAGTATTGATTTTCATATATAAAACTCCTGTATCACTCCTAAGTAAAAAATAAAAAAAATTCTGTAATCTTCAAAATGTGCTCAATTTTTTAAAATTTGTTTAACATCTATCTATTTCTGTATATTATTATACACAATGCAAGATTTTTGTTATATATATTTTTTAAATATCTTATATCATTTACATCAATGTTATGTATATCAACGAAGATATTGCATATCTATGAGTGTGACTATAAGACTAAATGTATATGTTACTATCTGTGTGAAGAATCAAGACTACTAAAATAAATGGTGGACATATCTTGCACACATGAATTTCTTTTCATTCTTTTTTTTCTTTTTTCTTAACCTTCTCAACTTATCACTTCCTTGTAATAAGTATTTACTAATTACATGAACAATCATAAGTAAATTGAGGTAAATAATAAACATAATGAAGTGATAATTTTACTGTCAACAAGAACATCCGCAAAAAAATCTCAGAGCAACTGACCCAATGCTCACCTGCCTGTCCAGAATATGTTTGTGTATCAAATGCATCAAGTAAAAAGAATTTGTTGTACTATATTTGCACCCAAAACCAGATAGAGAAAATTTACCTCTACAAAAAAGCTTGTACCCCAGCAATGGATAGAAAAAAATACATATGTGCACTGTAAGTTTTAATAGGCAATATGGTTATCATTACTTAACCTGGACATTAGCTAGAGTCTGTGCAACAACAACACCTTTACCAGGCACTGTAAATGGAATTCCCTTAAACACTGCAACTTTGTTTTGATCAGTCTTGAGGTCGGGTGCACAAGTTTCAAATATCTTCTTTTTGGGGTTGAGGACGGCATCAGGATTGCGGGTGTAACCCTCAAATTCTACAAGGTCACCAGGCTGACTTCCTTCTGGTGGTGCAAGTATCTCAACCTGAGGCAAAAAAAAAAAAGGGAAAAACAATAAAAGACATAATTCATATCTAATATTTTTTAGTCATGAATAAAAATAAAAGTAATTTTGAAGCTAAGGTTCCACTAGCCCTGACTCCAGAGCTCTATCAATATGATTCCATTTGGGCTGGCACGTATAAAGTGGCTTAAATGTCTTTAATGGTGTCATAACTGCTTAGTTATATCTTTAGAACATCATTACAAGCAAAAAATCCACAGCATCTGGGCAGCGAATACCATTGATCCTGCTCCCTTAGTTCCTCAGAGTGATCAGGCCACACTCGCAATAATCCCCATGTTGAGTCTGGCTCCAGAGTCAGATAAGGCTAGCAGAATCTCAGCTTGAGAAGATAAGACTGAGAATTATGGCTTGACTTATATCTGATGTGAAATAAACTACTTCAACTCCATCTAATGTGCTATCCTTATGAGAAAAAATCACCTTTCCTCAGGCTGAGAATACAACCAATGCAAATTCTGAAGTTATAAAGTATTTCATGTGCTAAGTGAAGAGTAAATACGGTAATTGAACCTTACCTTCTCAGGGGTAGAGGCACACATGACCATTGCCTCAGATAAAACACCCCGCATTTTGGCTGGTTTTAGATTACACAATAATACTACCATGCGATTCTGCATTTCTGCTTCTGGTATAAACCGCACAAGCCCTGAGACAACTGTACGGAACTTCCCTTCTGCAATATCAACCTGGAAGCAGAAACTTTAATGAGTGGGTATATATAGCTTAGATACTACTAATATGTCAGTATTCGTTTCTTCCTTGGTACTAAATATTCTTTATTTCTTATTTTGTCTTTCTTTTTTACATTCACATATATCGTTTTTTTGTGTGTGTGTGTGTGTGTGTGTGTGTGTGTGTGTGTGTGTGTGTGTGTGTGTGTGTGTGTGTGTGTGTGTGTGTGTGTGTGTGTGTGTGTGTGTGTGTGTGTGTGTGTGTGTGTGTGTGTGTGTGTGTGTGTGTGTGTGTGTGTGTGTGTGTGTGTGTGTGTGTGTGTGCGCGCGTGTGTGTGTGTGTGCGCGTGCGCGCGCGCGCAATTGTATTTAGGTGTAGCATGTTTGTGCATTATGCTGATGTGTGTGCATGAATACTGTATGTCTGTATAGATCTCATTTCATTTTTGTGAAATAAAATATGGACAAGGTTACAATCAGTGAAAAAACAAATAACTTTAAGTTGGGGGAAAAATCAGATACCTCTTCCACATAGAGAGAATCAGCATCAGGATGTTTCTTGGCTGTGACAATCCTCCCAACTCGAAAATCAAGGCGAGAAACATCAACGGCTGCCTCTTCCTCTGGCTTCTTTCCTCCTCCACCTCCTTTCTTTTCACCTTCTGCCTTTTTCTTCTCCTTCTTTTCCTAAAGATTTATCAAACACAGTTAAGAGAAGTTTGGTTTCAACCGCACACAAGAAAAAAAAATTAATATCATAAATCACAAAACCTATTTTCTATGTATTGTTCTTACATATATACATACCATATTTTAAAATCTTCTGCACATCTGCCATGTTTTATATAAAATTACATATTTTTTCCCTTTCCCTACCTTGGTCAGGTATTCTTGATTCTAATTCTTCTGCTGACAAGCACATAAACTAAGTATATATACCTTATGGCTGTGATTTTTTTTTTTTCATGATAGTGTAAATCAGCCCAAGTTGCTCATTTTCAAATATCTAAGGTTGAGGTAAACAATGCTATCTATTTGTGAGACAATTTACAAACAGACATTGCTGTTTGCACAGATGTGTGAATGTGATTCAGGCAAAGAAAACCAGCCAAATTAGTTACATGTTCCAATGGGATGCTTTCAATGCAAGGAATAGATTTTGATTTTACTTAGTATGTCTTTTACATTTCATGGTTAATTCATTAAGATTAACTGGTGTGTAGCACTCACCGTGCCACACCAACAAAGTGGTATGTTTTTTATATCACTCATATCCAAAACATGATTTTATTAGTTTTTACATATTCAGAGTTGCATGACATGCATTTTTATTGCTAGATCAAAACTGTAATAACTTGATTATGCTTCAGTACTTCCCTTTTGTGTGTCATACTTCAAGACTCACTCGCAGAGCACCAAAAAGACAATGCAAGTAGTTAACACAAGGAGACTGATCTTGTAAACAAGAATGAAGGTTACTTACAGGTTCACATCAACAGCAAGAGAGCACCAGGTCTTGGTGTGTGACATATTCCAGGCATAGCAAGCAAATGATTTATATGCTAAAATTTGCCCTTTATACATATTAGGCACTCATAGCATTACACATCCTGTTCTTCCTCAGGAGGGCATGAGGGTTCCTTATAAAGTGTAATGCATGCATCTCTATAACATGATGTAAATGAGCAGTTGCCGGAGCCACAACCAAGTCAGCCATGGTGTGAACCTCATGTCATCTGTTGGCCATGAGTTAAGAGAACCTGAGTAATAATTTGACAGTCACCATTGTTGTTGCATGAGTCAAGATTCATTGACTACAAAGATTTGGCCACAAGGGTCATAACTGTGTTATAATATTTACCTAACGTTTTCTTCTTCCAAAATTTCAATCAAAAGGCAATTTATAATTTAGATTAGTATTGTTAAGTGAGCAAACATACTGGGCTAGTAAATAAGTGAGAAAATTCAAATGTATTTGTTGGAAATGACAAGGTATGATTGTAAGAATGACAACATTATCATTCAAGTGTAAGCTTACAGCCGCACCAACCACATGGCTCATCATAACCAGTTTTGTTTCATTTGTCAAGGATAGGTTTACAATCTGGTAAAGTAACATTTTAATATGGTTATTTAAAAGAAACATACTTTAAAAGAAGCTGATGGGAAATTTTAAAATGTGGCATATATTTTGCTGGTTCTTTACTGAACAAAATGATAATGAAGAACTGCAATGTGAAAAATAAATCATAATAGTTTACTAGTACAATTATATACCAGCATATAGCTGGTCAGTGTGTATGCATTATTATATATATTTAACACCTTTTCTGACATATCATCCCATCCAAATTTCTAAGCACTTTTTTTTTTTTTTTTTTTTTTTTAGTGCAATGAGTATTCCCTTTTTCCCCACAGCTAAATAAACAAAGAAAACAGTCACTAAAAAAGATCTTCAATTTTCCTTCTTACAAATGTAATTCTTCTCATAATATTATGAGAGAAAAATGTAATACTGACAGACAAAGAAAAGAATATATATGAGATAGCCAATGAGAGGAAAAAAATAATGTTTACTTTCTATCTACTCTAGATAAATAATTACTCCTTTATGAACTTTGAAGTTTAGTCAATTCTGAATCATTTAGGCTCACTTTATACACACTGGAATTACTTGGGCATTTCATGGATAACTCCAAACCACTGTATCCTATTCATGAAATGGGCATATTCATCTATATAATTTTCAATAAAGTGAGTTCCCTGATCAAAATTTCAGTTCACATAAAATAAAATCTTGATAATAAAGTTACAGGAACTGACTTGAATGATTCTCACTTAAATTTAACACAAGAATCTCTTCATTCATGTGAGTCTTAAAGTCATCAGAAGATTAACCAAATGCCTCCTTACTAATACACTGAAAGGCCTAAACTCCTGGCTGCACATAAACATGGTTGTGCAGGTAAATGAAATGCATGTTTTCCTGCCATATGTGCCAACAAATTCCTAATTTGTGGCTCTGATAGATACATGTATGAAATAATGAGACCTTAGAGCTATCTTTCAGCCTAAATTCCCCCATAGGGATCCAGCCAGCATAGTGCATCATAGATTATATCTTAGTTATAATAATTTAGTTTTTTTTTCCATTTGTTACAATGGTTGTTCTTGGTGTGACAGGTTGTCTGTTTCATTTTCCTTCTAATTTACCTCTTGTGTACAAGGAATGACTGGGGTTACAATCCACTGGCAGGAAATTGAACACAGGTCAGTAAGATTCCTAGACAAGGCCGCTTCCACTGCACCACAATGTGATCTGACTAAGATATGTATGTCTTCATCAAATGGTCATTCCTGGGATGACATAACATCAGTTATCTAAAGGCAAAGGATTAAGTAATTCATAGCACAGAAAACCAAGATACTTACCTTCTGTGGTTTTTCTTGCTGAGGTTTATCTGCTGCTGCAGGAGGTTTGGCAGATGTGTTGGCTGCAGGTTGTACTTCTACAATAGCGTCAGAACTGGGAGTGGTTTTACTTGTGAAGTCATAATACTGAAATTGAAGAAATCCTTTTAGTTGGTAACACTCTCATTTCTGAAATACATTAAGCTGAAAGAAATGCATCTTTTCATTCTAATTAAAATATTTTCACAAATTGAACTCCAAACATCCTAGCCCCCTCTATTGAGGACATCAGCAAACTACAATGCCAGGTGAAATGCCTCAATAGAGTATCAACAGTGTGAATGGGGTGCTAAGAGTGTAAACTAGTATATTCTTCCTCGACCAAAGAGACCTATCCTTATACTTTCTCCCTCCCAAGTGTGCCTTAGTTTGTGCATCTGGGTAGCTGGGTAGCCCTCCCTCTATTCCCCCTCCAAACTATCAGCAATTATTCCACCCACCCTCACTCCTCCTGCCTCTTCCTCTATATGCCCCTCCTCTCCTTTCATAAAGGTGACTCCTAATGTGGAGGGCATTTTTACCTTAGGATTTTATATAAACATAAATTATTTTCTGCAATAAATATGATGATGGATATATATTGTCTTGCATCATACATGTTTTATTTACAAGCTTCTGTAAATCTTCGACATTTTCATTCACATACATGAGGTAACTTCAACTAAGACACTACATTGTTCTGTAACTACGACATACCAGCATGAGACATTTTCTGGTATGTAAGCTAAAGCTCTTTTCATAATTAAAATTGTGTTTGCCCCAGATGAAGGCTGAAACTTTGGCATTACTTGCAGCTGGAGGACAAGGAAGAGCTGATTAATTGTCACCTTTAAGAGCTAAACTTGCATGCTTGAGCTGAAATATCTATTAGCTGTCAATTCCTCACAAAAACAGAAAACATGTGACTAAATAAATACATCTAAAAGAAAGGACCCTAATAACAAGGCAACCTGGCAATAAAGTAAAATAGTGGAATAATAATTACTTGCTTGATTCCTTGGCTCTTTTCAAGATCAACAAGGCGTCTCTTTAGGCTGTCAACTTCCTGCTTCAGGTTTTGGTTTTCCCTTCGCAGTTGGTCTTTCTGAGCATCAACAACAGCTGTCTGAAGCTGACTGATCTGTGGAAAATAAGATCACATAAAGGCTGGATGTAAAACAACTACACCCAAAACTCTGCAATGAGACAATCAATACCCTCAAATTAATGTTCATATGCTGTATTTACCTAACTTGTTAGTCATACGGTATGGCTATTTTTAAATGAAGTTTTCAAAGTATGCCAAATTCTACAAAAATAAAAATTATAAATACAAACAACGATATCCATTAATCAAAAACAAACTACTTACAGATATATATCTTTGTACTAAAGTAAATATATATTTTTGTGTTCCAGCCTACACATACATATATATTAGTCTCAATTGTGTTCACTTACTCATGTAAATAGGGCAGTGGAAGAGCAAAAGCTATAATAATATAATAACCAGGATACCCAACTCAAGTTAACCGACATTCCTCATCTGCTTTAAGCTGATTACAAATTGCTTGCTGAATAATTTTTACCAACATGAATAATGAACATACAGAATACCTGGCTTCTTCAATCAATTAATAACAAGAAAAGGCTTTAACTCAATAAATAAATATGATGACTTTTAGAAATACAGATTAAATATACAAAATCACACCAATATCTCCTTGTAACACAATCTCTCAGATACAGACTTTTTGTGTCAGCAAAATTTTCAGCCTGTTCAGACTTATCTACTGATGCATCTCCAATCTTTTTTATTTTCTTCTGACTTTTTTGTCCATTAACAAACAATGCCTGGCTTATTCAGTCAAATAATAAAAAGAAAATGCTAAAACTGAAATAAATAAACAGTGTTTCTTATCCTCTTAATCAAGGTATTTTACAAAAACTTAAGTGACCTTGTAACAAGCTCATTAATTTCACATTCAAGTAGAGTGGGAGACCATGCTCCAGTTTGAGATCAGTTTCCCATTTGTTTGGAAAACTGGAAATATACATTTTTCCTCAAATTGAGACATGGGTAGTAAGCATTTGGCAAATTTAGCAAAGTGATAATATAATGGACCACTGTACAGTTCTTCATATTAGGTCTGGTCCTGTGTACATATAAACTTGAATATTCTTGTCATTAATTCATGGTAAACAAAGAGCATGACTTGTATGAAATTTCAAAATTTTGTCAGAAGGGTGAGGAATGAAGCTATTTTTTTCATTTTACTGATGTAATAACATATTTACTTGCTGCAAACCTTTTTGTAAGCTTACTGAACTTAGAGCTTCATTTGGGATATAAACATGGAATAGCATGTATGCAGTTACAGAGAATGAATCATTTACTATGCTATACAAGTTCACATTTTCTTCTGATAGCTCTCAAAGCATCCAGTGAAGTAGACACAAATCTTGCAGACATGGCACTTTGTCATCTTTCACTTTCATTGTCTGCAGCACATATGGAACATTTTGTATTTTTTGCTTTCAATTTCCCTCATATGAGGATTCCTTCCTTGAAGGCAGACAGCTGAACCTGTTATGGCTTGACATCCATGGCCAGAATACTTTAGAGGCTGAGGTAGATATTCGGTGAGGAGACTTCTTGCTACCTCCTGCTGAAACACCAGCTGCTTCAGTGGGGTCAATGACGAGCTTGTATAGAAGAAAGGAGTTGCTCATAATCATGTCTGAGGTACAAGAAAACCTTCTTATAACACTTTAGACTGCACTTTACTGCAGGGTATGAAGATACCAGCTGGTTACTGATCTTAATACATTTCATCTCTGTCACACTCACCATCTTATCCCCATTCTTATTCATTCTGTCTCCACTGTTACAAGCAGTTGGATGGCCTTCTTAACCTCCTATTTCAAGTACAGTATGCCTGTGCAAGCATTCCTCCTCTCCATTACATTTCAGGCCATCTACAGGGGGAATCTTGCAGCATCCACTTGCAGTTAGGCCACACTATTCTGTAAGCATTTATCTTTCTTTGGAGCCAGTGAAGCAGAGTAGAGGTGGTTTGCTAGTTATAAATATCTAGACCCTGTGTAATCTGCCACACCTCATCCCACAATGTTGTGTAAATTCAGAAGGTGCACATGTGCTAGCTACACATTGGGCCATTGGACACACTCATTTTATATACCATGAGTCTGGCCCTAACCCTCTTTGTTGAGTTATATGTAACAAACTTGAGGTGGTCCCTAAACTTCCAAAGGCTTTCTTCATTAGTTTTACAATCTGGAGGTGTATATATATGAAAGATGGAATAATGCAATGGCCTCAAACCTAGGTCATTAGGTATGAAACTGGGGTGACCTAGGTTAGATGCCTGGTCAGGGAAGGTTGTTATATCTGTATAACAATGCGGCATTGCATTATTCCAGCTTTCATATATATACCTCAGTACATCTGACTTCAGTTTTGAATTTCTAAATCAATTTCCACCGAGTGCCTCACGGGGAGTGTGCATGTAAAACTTCACTATTACTCATGTATGAGTAGGTAGGTAATGTCTATTAAGCCAGTTAGATCCTAGTTGCACACTTCTTTTAGTGGGTCATGTGGTATGGTTGGCTTCGTACTGGCCCTTCGGTTTCATACCTGGAGTGACCTAGGTTCAAGGCCCAATCAGGGAGGATTGTTATAAATCTGGAATTGAGTAAATAACCAACCACTGATGCTGTAAGAATCCAACTATGTGCCCAAGCTTCTAAAGCCTGTTGTTATTATCCTGGCAGCATTATCAACAGAGTGTAAGCACATTGATATTTGGTCAAATTGCTCCAGAGACATGTATTATGGTAAAAAATGAGCCTTGTGGTCAGTGGCGTGGTGGCTCCAAATTGGCTGGGGGGGACACTGATCGTTTTTGGCGCCCCCCCCCTCCCCCTCCAAGAGAACTATGCCTTAGGTTAATCTCTGGGGACGCAGCTATGCCCAGATGTCATCTTATTTACAATTTGTTTTGGAAGGCTTTTGGCGCCCCTTGGTTAAAAGTGTTGGGGCGCCTTCGGCGCCCCTTGACTCCTGGTCGCTGGCCCCCCCGGCCACCACGCCACTGCTTGTGGTCATCTTTCTACCGATGTTGTGCAGTTTGGGGAGACTATCATTATCTTTACTGGAAGGAAGGAAGGAGGGAAGGAAGGAGGAAAGGAAGGAGGAAAGGAAGGAGGGAAGGAAGGAGGGAAGGAAGGAGGGAAGGAAGGAGGAAAGGAAAGAGGGAAGGAAGGAGGGAAGGAAGGAGGGAAGGAAGGAGGGAAGGAAGGAGGGAAGGAAGGAGGGAAGGAAGGAGGGAAGGAAGGAGGGAAGGAAGGAGGGAAGGAAGGAGGGAAGGAAGGAGGGAAGGAAGGAGGGAAGGAAGGAGGGAAGGAAGGAGGGAAGGAAGGAGGGAAGGAAGGAGGGAGGGATGTCAGCTATCAAAAAGGCTCTATGGGCATCCAACAATCTTCCAGTAAAATATATGGGTATTTCCACCATCCAAAACACCCAGCCAGGGACACTACCCCCTAGACCCGCATGGAATTTTTACAGTATGGACACATTAATCTAAGGCAAACTGAAGATGATATTCTTATAGAGAACCAAAATTGTGGTCATCTGTATAAGAAATAATCTGCAGACACGAACAGCAATGCCACAAATAAAGTGCTCCTGAGTTTTAGTTCCATTTTGTTGTGTATACCGAAGTGAAGACAATGTTTGCCAGAGAAGAGGGGGAGACCCCCATCAGCATTCCCCTCAGGCAGTATTACACCCAGTCATGGCAACTTGAAATGTTGAAAAAATTGTGACATGGAGTTGGGGACTTAGCCTCTACTGAGTGCATCTGTATTGTAAAGAATTACTTTATGTCCTAACTACAGTATATACCCCACCTATCCCCATACCAAGGGGGCTAAGTCCCCTGGACTCTGTAGGTATTTTAACCATACGCTCCAGGTATATAGTCCTTGGACCCCCATGGTCATTACACAATATGTCAAAACCATACACCCAACCTAAATGCCTCATCATGGAGCTTCACCACCCTGGACCCCCAGGGCAAACAAATTTGATGCAGCAAATAGAGTATCAATATTTTCTTGGTATAAGTTAGACATTAATATCTTTGCATCTACATATAATTTGCTCTCTGGAAACCACATACATTCGTTGAGCTAAACAGAACTTTTCTTTACTGCTCTCTACTGTCTAAAATGCATGGTTACTAATCACTTTTTTCAACATATGAGATACCTGATGGACTCAAATATCCAACTGTGGAGGTTATTACGTCTATTTTTTCTGCATAGCCATCAGGCTCTTCAAAAGATATCTACCAACATGATGCCTCAAAAGTATCTCCATCCAAACTGCAAAACCTATTTCATTCTACCTTTGTATCTGCCATCCGTCAATGAGTATAATAAAATGAAGTGACTAAATTAATGGTAACGTAAGGCAACGTCTATTGACTAGTTTTACAGGAGTTGCAGTCATGTGTGCAGTGTGGAAGTCTCCCTCTACCCATGGCAGGGTAGAACTTGTGGGAATGCCTGATGCTGAATCTGTCCAACTCTCTCACCTGCCATGAATACGTGGAGGATTCACAATTTTCCCAAGTTTCAGCCCCCTCAGGAGGGGGGTCACATGGGGCACAGCCCCTGCTTTAGACAATAAAGTGACTGATTAAGTACTGTGATTACAGCAGAGTTAAAAAATTCCACAATTTGCACACACAACCAGAACTCCTGGAAGAATAGCCAAAATATATTGCATTACAATACCGTAAATGTAGCCACATGCAATATAGAAATTGTCCCCAACAATTTCAAACCCTTACCTCATTCTCAATTATATAATTAAACCTTCTCTCACTTAACCCCTTAATGACAGGTCAAGAAAATGTTTAAAAAACTAAGCTC
Organism: Penaeus chinensis; assembly: GCF_019202785.1. Lineage (NCBI taxonomy): Eukaryota > Metazoa > Arthropoda > Malacostraca > Decapoda > Penaeidae > Penaeus > Penaeus chinensis. The sequence goes on from NC_061824.1 coordinate 16,546,106, forward strand.
TGGAGATCAACGGCAACGCGTCGACTTTGAGCGCGTGAGTTCAGTACATCAAGCCAGATCATCAGCTCGTAGCACTTTGGCGCATCGCTGCGGTGTACAGCCGCACTCCACAGATCGAGTGGTTTGTTTTGATGCCTCAGAGAGTGACCCGTCAGGAAGGGGTTAACATTCTCCATGGTGCAAGATAAGTACAGTTTGTTAGTTTTCAATAATCAGCTGAGAGATGCCCCATGTGGTAAAATCTTTGGACCCTGGTCTGGCATTCAAAATGACAAGTAAATGTTGGGAATATAGTGATAAGCGGTAAGCCTACTATAACTCTGTGGCTTTGTGTTTATAGTACTTCAGGTTGTGTTTATTTCGCCCCGCCGGCGACATTTACATCAGTCGAAAAGTGCTTCAAATGTCCTAGT
>NC_061824.1:16569018-16576518 GCF_019202785.1 Penaeus chinensis
TAAAAGTTGGAGGAATAATGTGACAGACTGAAAGATAAATTAAGGAATAAATGAATATAAATATAAACTGCCACCTACACGCAATGACTCCGCACTTGCAAAAGATGAGGATGAATTTCGACCATCTCCTCAGCATCGTCGTGCCAAGTCCTGGATGTTAGGCGTTGAAGTCTAGCTATTTAAAGGACAATGCCCCAAGCACTGACACTTCTTGAGTACAAAATAGGGATGAACCATATCCCGTTTCTTGCCACACCATGGTTGGACAAGAAGGAAATTTTCATAACGGAATATCTGAAGCACGGAGCCTGATACCTCTGGGAATTGAATAGATTATGCGAGAGAAACCGGGAGGTCGTAAGTGACCTGTCTAGGACCTGTCTATGGATTCTACCAGGAACGGAAGAATCAATGCACGATAAGCCTGTTAATAAGGGGAAATTACAATATCTACTCATATTTAACCTAAAAAGCCACTGAATACTTTATGTAGTTAATTTTGCTTTTGTACTCTTAAACAACTCTGAAGTAAGGCCAAACATTTACCATGTGTGTTTTCAACGTCACAGATCATTTCTATAACCTTAACCAAGAAACTAAGGTACTCCATTTGAATGTCAAGAACTTTACTAACTAGCCGTACAGAGGTATCCATACCAGTTATTACTGAACCACTGGTATTTACTATGGAAATAACGATCATCACTACTGTTTGCTTGAGCATATTTTTCGGGGATGACTTGACCAATAAGCTACGCGAATTTGCCACCTGAAGAAATTCAGTTAATGAAATGGATCAGCAGTTCAATGTAATAATACAGTTCCATGAGTATAAGCAATCAATAGTTACCTGGCAAAAAAAAAAAAAGTATCTGGTGAGACTAGCCTTCAATACGAAGTAAAGCATCCTTTGTCAAAGATTATTTACATCTTGCCAAATTTTGATAAGATCGGATTACAGATATCAATGTTCTGAACTGACCAGGCAAATAATGTTTTCCAATATATCACAGATATTTGGTTACCCTTTCATTCATTTTCGACAAAAAGACTTCACGAGGCACACGACATCCCGAAGCCTAAAAGTGGGGTATATGAACATCAACCTGTCAGCCGATGCCGCTCAGACTGGTAAAACCAGTTCCAATGGACGATCCAGAGGTATTAGCTGTCGCAAGTATATAATATGAACAAAGGATTAGTTTAGGATTAGTATAGTCAGTTCACTGAAAAGCTCGTGGGTAAACCATTGAATCAATATCACGTATGTAAAAACTGACTTTATAGGATCTAAAGCGGGAGTTATGCAAAGAATGTAGACACTAATGTTGGGATCCTCCCAAGCAAAATCAGCTCTTTTGCTTCAAGTTCGTGGATATTTAGAGTTAGAGTTCATTCGAAAGGACCCCGACATAAGGAAGGGCTTGTGGCTTCTCATGCCAATTTTATTTTTTCAAGCGCACTGCCCACGATGCACACCGGGATATAAGCTGGACTTGAAGAGGGAACAGAAATTCTTAAACTGATGAAGAACATAGATGCCGCTACAGACCTGTGCTTCTTTGCATTGGTTGTCCTTTGAGTATAGCTACAGAGACTTGCTCAGAAGGCAGGAAAATATCGTCAGTAGATAGTAGCATCAATACAGATGCTGCTGCAAGTATATGGGTAAAGTGAGATGCATTTTGCTTTATCGGGCTCATGGAGCAGTGGTCCTCAGCCTCTTCTCATCTCCCTCAAGAAAGGTTAAGTGTTCGGTGCTAGTCCTGCATCTCTGCCAAATACCAACACAAAGACTGAAAAATAGAATGAGATACAGAGAACATTTTTTTTTTCAAGACTGACAATCATGACCTTATATTTTGGTACGATCTGCAGATGTAATATTAAGCGACTTGTCACTGAAATATATTAGCCTCACAAACGGACTTTAATTTGGTTAGGAAAAAAATCACACGATATATTTGTATATGTATCTATATATTTTTTCTTCTTTTTTCTTTTCCTTTTTCTTTTATATATTTATATTTTTTTTTCATCATGTGAATTGCGCTGTAACCATAGGCCTATTACATACGAGTTCACATTTCAACTTAATTCATTTCAAAATAATTCATATTATTTTTAGCATATTAATATAGTCATAAGATGGACTGTGCGATGTTAGAGTGTGCCCAGTTGTTCATCGCGTTGATTCAATATTCTCACAGTTGGCAAAGTACGTAAAGAAATAATATACAAAGACAAAAACAGATTGCGGTAACCATAAAAGCTGTATATTGGGTGATGATTGTCAAGTTACTTAATATAGATACATTATCAGTAATAGCAATAAAAGATAACAAACGGCAAAAACAGTAATACATGCTTAGATAATTGTTGATGGTGATGATGACGGTCATCATGATAAAAGGGATGATATTATTATCAACATCGGAATACTAACTATTATTTTTTCAGGTTATTCTTGATGATGATGATCGTGACAATAACGATGAAAATAATAATAACAGTAATGGAATCATTGGTTATATTATCATAATGAGTATGCTGATTTAATTATCAATGAGAAACTATAAAAATACTGGTTAATGCCAAGCAATGTAATAAGAATAGTATTAATAGTGATAGCAATACTAGCAATAGCAATAAAGCAAAAGAACGCTTATAATACTAATGATACCAATATCGATAATACGCAATATAATACAAAAATGGACGTTGATAATAACTATGAAAATGATAACAATAAGAATTATAGCAATGATACATAATGATGATATTCATGATACTAAAAGTACTACAGTCACAACAGCAGGAATAATGATGATAAATATAATGACAGCGATAATGTTTACCTTTGCAACATCATTCTCCTTGCTTTTGTTCTATGACAGCAATGATGTTAACGACATTAGGCATACTGGCAGCGCTATGCACCACGCCGGCACCATGGGGAGAAGCCAAATAAATATTCCCATCTTTGAATGACAACTCGCATGTCAGACGGTGTTGACGAGCAGACAAATAATTGCTCCTCTTCTTATTTTGTTCTTAATTGTTCTGTCATTAAATCTCTCATCCTCAACATCTCGATGCTGACGTTTTCCTCATTATTATTCTTGACCTGCTGACAAGACAAACAGCCTTGGTCCCAAACCATAAATAGATCCTCTGTTGCCATCAAGTCTGTCCGAGGCCGCGGTCCTTCATCGTGCTATCCTAAGTGCTGAAAAGTTCGAATCAATCGCCGGGGCCAATCAATCTCCAGATGATCTTGCACATTAATGTCGATGTATCATGCTACTTCTGTTTGTCCCGAGGCTCATTTCAAAGGGAGGCTGCTCCTTGTTGCATATGAGAAGCCCCCGGGACAAGGAATTATCTGCGAGCATAAATAAAAGCGGACTCTATCTTTAGACATCAAATGAGTCTTTGGTTTCGTGCATCGCGCGCCGTCCAGGCTGAGTGAAGGCGCGAGAAGCTTTAATACAATTTGATATATGGTCATAAGATGTCTTGTATTATTATTTTGTCAGTTTAAGATGCAGCGTGATTATTTCTTCTGAAACATCAGCTTGTAAAACTCCCAGGTATTTCATTGTAGCTCCTGTTATGGGGCTTACATGGTTGTATCACATGGCACTCCAAGATACACTGCACAGGTGTTCGCTTACAGTCAAAGCTGTCTGTAGTTTGTATCCAAGCCCAAGTCTCGCGTTCGCAACATCAGATTGTCATGGCCATGACAACTGTAGGCCGTATTAAAGTTTCATTTGGAATCACGCATAAAGCTACGACGCGTTTATCAAACTCTCCTTGCAGAAAGTTCTAATTTAATTCGGCGGGAGATATTGGACGTCAGTGTCTGCCCGCGAAATGAGGTGTGTTGTTCCCATAGGGTTTAAGGTGACGTAAGAATTCCTTATTAGGAAACTATTAATAATATCCTGAAATCTTATACAACCCTAATTATTGCTCAGGTGAAAAGAGTGACAGGGAATCTGTGAATAGATATCGCATGACTAAATTTAGAGTGTGATTATTTATGAAACGTGCTGGTAATGAATTATACTTAATTAGCACTGATCTTAATTATAGTATTAGAAATATTGCTGTGGCCCTTTTTATCATAACTAAGGTATTGTCCTTATATCCTAGTCTAGTATTTGCGTCATTATAGCACTTTCATTACTTATCTACTGTTGATGCAATATTATACTCATATGGTGGGAGTGCGGTAAATGGTTAATCATTGATATCATCATAAATGAACACGTACTTTCGTTATTAGTGATGCTGTATTTAGTGGTAACAAACACACGAAAAAGGACAATATATTTTTTTTGTAATTACTCTAACATGCGGATTCTGTTTTTGCTCTTGTGTTAGATATAATCGGTATAATTTTTGATGACACAGAAAAATATTGATAGCATCATTATAAATGGTTATTTTTTTTTATGCATTTCGTGAACAGGATATATTTGTTTCGAAATCGTTACACAAAGAGAGTGAAGATTAATAAAAGTCTACATTATCTTCCACCTGGAAAATCTTCTTTCATATCAATCTGTGTGGTATAGCCATTGCATTAAATAATAATTTGGGATGAATAATATAAAATATGAATTGATAATATGTGTTTACTGAGAGATTTTCTAGTAGAAAATGCTCCGCAAATTCTACCCGGCAGTTTCGTCACCTTGCGCCACGCTTGCCAACATTCCCGACTTTCACAACACTGGGAGAGATTATTGATTTTCCAGCGTACGAAGAGGTGAAATTGAATATATATTTAAAATTCGGGCCATATCTTGCTCATATAATTATAAGTTGCCCACGTCACTGGGTAAATTTAGATGCTGTGTCATGTTAGCCTTAGTTGTTATGATCCCATGTTGGCCAACCTGACTCACTTCTAACTATGGCTGCAAGAGAGTAAGACACACGTCAGAAACGCTCTCCGAGTTTTTCGTATTTTTTCACATCTTTGTTTCATTTTTGTCGTGTGGAAATCGTCAGAGACACAGATGAAGTAAACGGACGTAAGTACTAAAGCCGCAGTCTTTGTACATTAAGTGAATCAGGGAAATATTGGTTATTGGTCGGGAATTGGACAGCTCGCGCAGCATTGGCAGTTTGAACAGCATGATGCAATACACGAAATCCCATTTTTCTTTGATTTCGCCATCCCGTGCGAGCGTAGTCGGTCTTGTGTCATGGAAGAGAAGGAACGTGTGATGTCTAGCTCCTCCTTGTCCTGTCGTATTAAAGACGTGTTGACACTCACTTCGAGAGAGACGAAGATTGCGTTGACGTTTTATAGCTTGAAAGGTAAGGAAGTCACACTGGCTCTGTTGGTTGTAACGCTAGCTGCGTTAGTCCCAAGCTGATGTAATCAAAGGGTGTGTTGCAGTTGTTTGGACATGTGTTAGACTGGAATATTTAGTTCAAGTTAAAAACGGGATAGAAAATATTCCAGTGACACGGAAAGATATAGCACGGGCTTGTGTCTGTTATAATATGTTTTGGACATGTGGTAGTAGGTTTAGAACTCTTTAACACCTTGAAATTGACACCGCATTAGGGAGCCGGATAAAGTTAAAATAGGCTTGGTAAATTTAGTTCAGTGTGTTATTGATGCCCAGATGACGTAGGTTTGGATGGCCTACATGCGGTAGCGGTAAACAAGGAAGTAGAATGTCATTTACTGATAATCTCTGACAGAGGCTAACCATGGACTGGATTTTACAGCTACATGATGTAGTATGTCATGTACTGATATTTTGTATTGATTAAAACTGCTGCGATGTACTAGGCTAATACACGTGAGTCTCAGGAGTACATAAGGCAGACATGAACCTTTTCTAAGAATGTTATCGACTTGTTGTTCTACCACCACATGACGCAACCTTAGGCAAGTCTGGTCACCAGGCCCATCCTGTCAAGACGTGCACACGCGCGGGCTTACACGTACATACGTTGATGGACACGATGTGACATGGCTTATTTGATAGGGCGATTCGACCGAGGGTCTAACAAAGTAATTAAGTTAGTCTCAACTGGGTACTGAACCTGGTTCTTTGCGTGGTGAGAACTCAGGAAGATGTTAGAGTTTAATGACATACTAGGGTGCTTATGCCAGTTGTGTTTACCTGTTGAGCTGACGTTTAGAAGTGAGTAGGAGGGCGCATGGTTTCTGTCAGAGGATTTTGAATGCTAAGTTGTATCAGTAATGCATTGTGCACATTATTGTTATATTCAATGTATTTCTCTAATATATACCTCTGCCACAGAGTTTGATTGCCTATGCTAAACTTCCTAAACATCTGCTTTATTGACAAAGTGTCTTAATCGTGTTTTTTCATTGCTTCAATTATGTTAAACTAATATCATCATGTCGTAGTCTGGTGACAATCCGTCGAGCACTTATTTTAAATTCCTTTGCTGTTTATAGGAACAATACAAGTTTTAAATCTTGGAGGACTAGGACTACAACTCAGCCAGGCAATGTGTCGATCGGTTAAGGCATTTTTGTTAACGTTTGCTGCGCCCCCTTGTCCTTGTACGTGCGAAAACATTTGACGGAACTCGACAGACGCATTTTGAAGGCCTGACCTTTCTCCGCCTTGGTGCTCGAGTTGTTACGAGCCCCCGCCCCCGCTCACACAAACATCCCCCATCGAAACGCGTGTTCTTGCGCGCTTGCGTGGTTGTGGGTGACGACATTCCCAGGACGTGTTGCGACGCCATTTCCGGGCGCGCTTGTTTGGATAGACTTATTCATTTGTATGTAGACTTAGGTGCGTGTGCGTGTGAAGCAAACGTGTAGAGGGTGAAGTGAAGAAGGAGCCGTGATGCCTACGTGACAACCTTCTTGTTCCACGCCTCCCTCCTCTCCCCACTAACCCCCTTCCCCCTACTACAGCCTCCCCATCCCTCTTTTGTATCCTATGAACCGACTGCTCTTGACATCCGCAGTCTTACCCCACTTCTGTCACTGGCCTTACGTTGCCTCGAATTGATATCTTGCCAGTTAATTCGTCTACATTTCTACCAGGAAGGAGGAGAATGTATATGATATATAGCCCACCCCTCTCATCAGGAAAGTCGTGGGTTCTCTGCCTTCATTTCCGTTGCATAACTTAACATGTACAATTCTTCTCAATCTTACCCTCAGTTATTTTCAGTTATTTTCTGTGTTAAACGTTTCAGTAACACACCTTGCAAACGATGTTAATTACTCTTCTTAATAGTTTGTATAACCTTTGCAAATACTCCCACCCTACGAGAACACCGTATCAGTTAGTATTGTCTTTCTTACCCCCTTTCTCCGTATCCTTCCTTAAATATGCACTGTGTTGGCGTCTGTCCGTGTGTGGATTGTGTGTGTATGTGTTTGTACATATGTGCAACATATATTTCCTCACTTCCTCTCCCTCTTTTGTTTACTCGTAGGTGATTCCGTTATTGCAGAGCAGCATTGATGAAATTGTT
>NC_061824.1:16589018-16591518 GCF_019202785.1 Penaeus chinensis
CTCTCCCTCTCCGTTTACCATCGCACATTAACGCAAGCTCCGTCACCACAACCTTCGAGCATTACTTCTATACGAGTTCTACCTGTTGCACTGTTCCTTAACACATCTTACTTACCGATAGTTCCTAATTATTATCCATGTGATGAATTGATGTTATCGATTTAGCGTCTTTTCACCCTCTTCAATGCCATCTCCATATATCGATCGCACTCCCGCAACCTGGGCGTGAGAAGGACCTGACCTTGGCCCTGTGGTCTGGGTACGTATGGTCACAGAATCCACTTAGCAACAGATACTGAAGGAGTAAGGGCCAGAGACCGGACAAGAGAGAGAGTGAGTGAGTGAGTGAGTTGGTTATCGGCAAAATAGAAGATTCACACGTCTATGTTTTTGTCTCCATCACATTGCTTTCGTATAGACGAATTGGGAGATTTAGTTGTCATGTCGCCATCTTGCTCGGGTCGGTGTGATTGACTGACAGGAGAAAAGTGAGGGAGAGGGAGAATGAGGGGGAGGAGAGGGAGGGAGGCGGCTGGAGAGACGAACGAGGTAGATTGTCAAGTGGATTCATGATGGCGGCTAGGCGAGTACATGCACCTCCGTGGTGAGGTTACAAGACATTGTTTATGCAAGGGAGCGGTTATTGCACTCTTGCCGCTCGCCTTCCCCTTTCTAATACAACCGCCTCCTGCGTCGCGGGCCTTTGGAGGTCACAGGCGCAGGCACAGCAGCCGCGAGTGCTTTTCTCTCTTGTCATTCCGTCATTCATTCCAGACTTTCCGGGGCCGTTTCTCTTTCATTCATGATTTTTATGCCGTTGACTCGGGGTTCTTTTGATTTTTCTCTCATGTATGACAGACGGATATCTTTTCTGATGAAGGAGACGAATCATGAATCTATGTGACTGATTTATTAATTGTCAATTTTTTCTTCGAATTTAGCCTTGACCTTGGAAGCTATCTTTACGTTGCCACTCTGCCTGCCATTTGTAAACCATTCAACGAAGGAGAGGTAGGGACTGATCGGCTTTACGGCGGATCATGACCAGACACACTGCACTATTTTCCGTTAGAAAAGGCGCCCCTCTCCACGCCCTATTTTCCCGTTAGTAGACGCAAACTTCCAACCTTTGCGCCTGTAGAGACTGCCTACGAATGGTGAAGTCTCCTCTTATTAAAGAGATGGAGATGTGGAAGCTTGGCTGATCCCCCCCTCACCCCCACCTCTCGTCGTGGTCTCGCTCTGTTTTGTTTCGCGTCTCGGATCTCGTTTCGTGTGGCAGGTATAATCCTCGATCTTCGGTATGCAGTCGGGCGGGTTAGGATTCCCACACGGGGCCACATGTACCTGGAGGGGGATGGGGAGCGAGGAGGAGCACCTCCTTGCTCTGCTACCGGGGGTTCAAGGGTGGAGTTGAAGGAGGAACTCGCCCTAACTTCCCCACCCTTAGGCGGCCCCAACACCCTCGGTATGCCAGACATCGCGCCACTAAGGTGAACGCCAGCCTTGTATAACAACCTGCACGACCACCTCTGCTTGCGAAGGCTCGGCTCAAAGACGCAATACTTGCCTTCGAGTTGCTGACTCCACCCACGTAACACATGCCGCCTGATAAGTCATGGGGTCTGGTGATTAACGTTTGATACTTAAATATGACAGCTCGGCCAATGTTGGAAATGGTTTAGATTAATACAAGTATATTTCGTACATTGCTTACACACATGGAAACGTTAGGAATACTAGTAAAGGGAACGTCAACATGTTTAATTGGCTGACCCCCCCCCCCCCACACACACACACACACAAGGTCAAGAGTGTAATGTCAGGGGTCGGGGATCCTGCCTGGCCACCACATGCGATAGGAGAAGGAATCGGCTAGAAGCCATGCTGCTCCTGGATTTTTGTGGCGTCCATGGTCCTCAGTAGGATGTCAAAAATTGAACGCGATATAATCTTTCAGTCCAACAAAATAGTATCTGCTTTTTTAATGCAAGCACATCTTGCTGCCAGCAAGATATAGCTCACGCAGTCCACATGGACAACGCGCCAGGAAATCGTGCCGTATTGTAAACAGGATGTTGAACCAACCGCACTGTTCCACATGGCGCCAATGCAAAGGTTTTGGACTCGGTGTTAACACGTCGTTGAGATGTACACATGGCACTACTGGTTATCGGTAATACGATAATGTTTTCCAGATATAGTTGTGTTTGATACGTAGCGATGAATTACATGTACAGAATGATTTGCAAACCACTTATTCGACAAGGGAACCATAAGTGGAAAGGGAAATTTTGCTCCTTAGTAACAGTGAAGTACATTTGAGGGAAAGGGAGTGGGAGGAGGAGAGAAAGAGGGGGAATTGGGAATTCAGAACTACTTCGAAGGGAGCCTCGTCCTCCTTCCTCCGTCCTTCAGGCAAGAGTGGCGCGATTGTTGGTCTTAAGAGTTGCTATTATGATGAACCCCTCCAAGGAATGCAACCTTGCTGGGCCATCCG
>NC_061824.1:16634018-16646518 GCF_019202785.1 Penaeus chinensis
CCACACACATATTACACACACATACCAATCTCTATTCCTACATCTTTCTGATACCGTAAAGGGTTTTAATTTATTTAAAAAAAAGGATGTTTTTGTATATCATATTTTACTATTAGCTCAAGACACATACATATAACAAAAGCAAAATGTGTTTAACTTCAATCACAATACATACTTTATATTAACAGATAATATGTATGACTATAAACCAGTGGATTAAAAATGAGGTTGTACATTCTGAGCTGATGACCTATCTAGACATTTCTAACATATTATTTCTTGCCAAAGAATGAAAAAATGCTCTTGGATCCTGATGCTGATTTAGCAAGCGCTTTGGCCTTTGCTGTCTGTGGGGTCTTGCTCTGTAAGAAAAAGCATATGTTGTCAAGCGGACAGGAAAAATTAATATTATGTATTTATGTATAGGGGTGTGTGTGTGTGTGATACAAACATATTTCACAGAAAAACACATAAGACAAGCAATTACTTATCCAAAAATCTGTTTCAGCTATCTATAAAAACACAAATTGCATGAGCATTACCTTTTCCACCTTAATATCATCCTTGGTGTAATCTTCAGTAGGACCTTCAATTTTTTGCTTCTTTGTTGGTGGCTGGTTCTCTGCACCTGTCAAGGCCTTCTGCTTATTTGATGGTTCTGGTAGCTGAAGTTGCACAGAGAGGTCTTTTGAAAGCTCTTCTGGGATATAATCTGATAAAATGCCATGTGCTAGTGCTAGGTATGCCACTGTAAAAAGAGGAATAAATTAATGTCAGTTAGCCCTTAATCATATACATGGTATATGATATAAAAGCATCTTAAGGAATGGAAAAAAATCTGGTTGGCAGAAGTTTGGAAAACACTATGGGGAGAAACACTTACAATTGCCTGGTATTACCTACAGGACATGGGCAATTTCATGTTTAATGTTTTAAACAAATAAATGTGCTAGACCTGAAAGGTCATACATCACTATGGTAAAGTATTGTAATGGGAGTAGTTCTTTATTAGAACAAAATGTCTTCAGTTTCAGCAGCCATATGGCATTATAAAATAGTATGATAGTGAATGGAGTAGAAAGAGGGGGAGTAAATGGGGTAGGATAGGGACTGATAGAAGGGAAAGGGTTATACACAAAGGGTGATTAGATCGAATAGAGGGTATTTATGCATCTAGGGCAGGCAAACAGGTTGTTAATTGAAAAGGTAGGGGATTCTGTGAGGGTGTTGTACAGGTTGTGGGACAGGAAAGAGGACGAGTAAGGAAAAGTGAAGCTATGGGCTTCAGTAAAGCTGGGGCAGGATAGTAGGATATGTGGGACTGAAAGAGGAAAATTGCATGTGGAGCACAGAGGTGGGTATGGAATCATACCCACCTCATACGCACAGAGGTATAAAAGATTGCCAACAGGTATAGAGGAAAGTTTTGATGTGGGGGTAGTAGTCTGTGGCTGGAATGTGTGAAAAGCAGGGTTGGTGAGTTGTGGATAAGGCAGGATATTGTGCCAAGGCATCTGCTTGTTCATTGCTGTGGATCCTGACATGGCTGGGTATCCACCAGAACCTCACTGCTTTCTGTTGTGAAGACAGATAAAACAAATGGTCTTGTATCTTACGGACTACAGGGTCGATAGCAAGTATGGATTGTCTGAGTGATATTGAGTTGTGTCAGTCAGTGATGGTGAAGAATGAGGAGGAGATGGAAGACATGCTTTGTAAAGCATAGAGGATAGCATATATTTCTCTTGCAAGGATGCTCAATTCAGGAGGAAGGAGAAAGTTGTATGTGTGAGAAGGAAAGATTACAACCAAACCATGGATAATAGAAGAGCAATTACAGGAAGGAAAGGTTGGGCAGAAAGAGGAAGGGATCAGAGATAAGGAATGAGTGAATGGGAAAGCAGTTTCCAAATGAACAGGGAAAGGGGTAGGTATACGTAGAGAGGAGGAGAAGGTATGAAGAAGGGATTGGACAACAGTTAGCTAGGAGAAAGAAAAGCTGATGAAACTAAACACAGCTTCTTAGAGACAAAAGAGAACGACATCAAGGAAGGGATGGTAGGACTGTTCAATATATAACTCTAAAATGGAGAGGATCAAAAGGTGCTTCGGGCTAAATGGAGACCACAATGATGGATTGTGTTAAGTTGAGCAAGAAAGGAGGTAGAGCCAGAAGAATATATATGGCAGCCATAATCAATGGTGGAAAGGATTAGGGTAATATGAAGATGGAGGGGTGTTTTGAGGTCTGAACCCCCGGACATATGTAACAGGGTCTGAAAGAGTTGGAGGCAACGGCAAGCTTTTTCCTTAGCAGAAATGATCCATGCAAGACAGTTTGGAGTCAAAAATTACACCAAGAATCTTGCCAGAAGGGTGGAATTGGATGGGAGCATCAAATAGGAAAAGAGGAGGTTTGGAGCCTATACATAAAAAGAAAATAGTATAGAAAAGATTTTATAGGTAGAAATTCAAAAGCCATATTTGGTTGCCCAAGAAGAGATTGACGCTATTGCTAACTGGAGAAGCTGATGGAGATCTGGTATGAAAGAACCAGAAATAATGGCTAGATCATCTACATACAGTGTTGACCAGATTCCTGGTTGCAGAACTGCAACTAATCCATTTACAGCAATGAGAAATAATACGGTGCTGAGCACAATGCCTTCATATCAACGGAAAGAAGAGAAAGTGGAAGATGCAAATCTATCACAGAAGATGCGATCAGAAAAGAAGGATGAATGATGAACTATGGCTTGTAAATGCTGATGTGATTTGGGTTTCAAAATAAGCAAGAGGATAAGCTGTGCTTCTGGCATGACAAAATCCAAAATGATTTGGAGATCTGAAGCTGTGATATTCAAGGTACCACATTAGCCAGATGTTAACCATCCTTTCCAGTAGCTTGTAGGTGCTATGACATGATAGTCTTGAGGAAGGGCACCAGTTTGTTTGGTTTTTGGAAAGGTAGTACAGGGCCTCTCACCAGTGGGGAGGAAAGTTTCCATATGTTATTGAATACTGAAAGTAGAAAGGACAAGGAAGATGGTGGAAGGTGTCATAACATACAGTCATGTATACTGTCTGGGCCTTTGTGAGTGTTTCAGCATGAATGTAGGGCATAATAAATTTCAGAAGAAAAAGGTGTATTAAAGATTCTGCAAAGGGCTGGGAGAAGGAGTGCACTCTTTGTCTAATTTTAAGGAAGAGAAGTGAGGAGAAAGGTGAGATCTGCTACTGATCTGGCTAAAATAGGCACTAAGTTCTGTAGCTACTTGATGAGGGTCAGAGATGAGGCTATTGTGGATATGGAGGATGGGGGCAGGATGAGGAGGATGTTTACCTAATAGTTTATGAATCCACCACCAGATTGCATAGGTAGGTGTGAATGATTTTATGAAGGAAAAATAATTTTGCCAGCTGTTGTGATGGAGTTTTGTATTGTACGGTGAAGATGAGCTGATGCCTTTTTAAATAATGTGAGGGCTGTTAATTGACTGAGGGTAAATCTAATTGAAGCTTGCAGCCTGTTCCAGGCCGAATTCTTCAACAATCTGAGTTCCACCTGGAACAGATTTTGAAGTTTAAGATTGGGAAGTTTGGGGAATGGCTTTATAGGCTGCATTTAAGATATTAGCTGTGAAGTATAGAAGCATGTCTGAAATGAAAAAGAAGGAGTAAATAGGAAGATCAAAGGTAGAGAGGGAGGTAAAGGTATGCTAGTCAGATCTGTTTAAGCACCAGCAAGGGGGGTTGTGAAGTCGGCCATAGGAAGTAGGAGAAAGGGGAATAGGATCACTATAATGAAATTGGTCTAGAACTGATCAATGAAAGTCTTGGCAAAGGGATAGAGAGCAAAGAGAAAGATCAAGATGTGAAAAGGATTAGTTACATGTCACAATGAGTGGGACAGTTTGAATTTAGAAGGATAAGAATTTGAGAGAAAGAGTTCTAAGGAGCAACCTCCATAAGTAATAGTGGAGTCACCCCAGAGGGTCTGTGTGTGTGTGTGGGGGGGGGGGGTGCTACTTACTCTGTGTTTGTTCCAGGTTCATTGCACGGACATAGGTAAAACTCTGGGCATTAGAAGTAGGAACTTTCTTTTCCTGCAAGAGAGTGGAAAGCTTCCTTACTCGACCTTCCAACCAAGACAAGGTTGACTCTTTGCTATACTTCCACACACCCAGATCTGGACTTCCTGCAAAATAGTAAATAAATCTTTATTACCAGGATTTTTTCATGTCTCTTTTCTTTGAGATGTCTAAAAATTGTGAATTACTGTTATTTAAGAATCTGGGACCTAAAGTGTTTATGAGAAAAACAGCCTCTTGTTTCATAAACTCTAGTACTCTCTATCTATTCTTCTGTCTCTTTTTCTCTCTATCTCTAAGTATGTATATATTTATGTATGTACATACATTCAATGATGGACAAAAATAACCTTCACCCCTACACTGTCAAATAGAGTACAAGACCTGATGATTTTTCTTCTCTCAATTGTGCAACACTGAATCTGTAGTTATTGTCAAGCTAAATGAAGGATTTGAGGAATATGCAATTTTATAAAATTGACCAACTCATAAGGCATAAATGTGTGTCATTCTCATGCATTTGTACTGTTGTCATAAAGATTGTTACTTTTATTCATCACTGTACATGAATATATCTATGTATACATATATGTGTGAACTCATCTTCTTCTTCTCCCTCTTCCTCTCCCTCTTCCTCACACTGACTGACTCTCATACACACAGACAGACAGACAGACACACATACATATGCATGCATATAAACACATGAACAAACAAACACATATATATGATCCAATACATAAATATAAATACGCTTCAAAACCAACCTTTCCTGTCAGCAATATGTGAGAAATCTTTCCCAGCTGCAAGACTAGATACATGCACTATGGCTGGATACTGGTTGTCTTCCAGTAGGTGATCAAGAGGAACATTTTTGGTGGACTGGAAACCGGATATAACTGTATTATTAATGTTGTTTATATGAATTGCAGGATGTTAAAATATAAAGAAAAATTGAAATAATGTAATGGTGATATACAGTATAATGACCAAGGTTGACTGAAATCTGAAGTACTTATTAAATTAATAATAATAAAAAAATAATACCTTATACTGAACTACAAAGAATTTCAACATCAAACAACGTCATCTAACCTGCATTAAATATGGCAGGATGAGATAAGAGATGTCAACTGGTGTCGTTATATATAATTTCCCATCTGATTGGACTGTCTCACCAATAAGCCAGGACCTGTTGAAAAGGCATGAAAATAATATGAAATCTATCCTCAGATAGTTTTAGATATTCTGATGTTTAAAACAGCTTTTGCTTTTAAAAATTACAGGAGAAAGAAGAAACATTGCTGCAGGTTTTTAAATTACATATCTTTATTCCTATATAAATCTACTGTCATATTTTCCAAGAGAAAGTATAACTGAGTCAATACTACTATGTCTATTTGTCCTTTTCTTTAGCTGTTTACTTTTATGTGTGCTTCATGGCTCAGTGGAATAAGGAACCTGAGTACTGATTAAGTGTTTGAGAGATCATGCCTCTCTGGTGTTGTGAGTGATAAGGATCCCAACTTTTCTTGGCATTCAGAGGGAGGTGGCAACCTATGGGCTCTGTGTGGCAAGGCTGTCATTCATATTCAGAGATACTTCAGACACCTTGGACAGAGAGCTGGAGCGGCATATTGCGCCCATCAGCCAATTATTTTGAGGCGATTGGCTGACAGGTGCAACACGCCACTCCAGCTCTCTGTCTAAGGTGTCCAAGTGTCTCTGAATATAAGTGTGTGTCATACACACATGTACACATACACACATCCAAAAAGAAGGAGGAGGAGAAGGAGGAGGAGGAGAAGAAAGAAGAGAAGGAAGAGAAGGAAGAGAAGGAAGAGAAGGATGAGAAGGAAGAGAAGGAAGAGAGAAGATGAATAAGAAGAAAAAGGATTTTCTATCTTACAAAAACCTGTCTTTGCTGCCATAATTGTGCAATGTACAAACAATGAGAATTGTGGTAATAAATACAACCTATTATTTGTTAACTGAAAATTTTCGGCCATGTCAACATCTAAGGTCATTAGCGGAGTATTCAAAATATAGTGATAGTGTGAAGCTTGGGGACAAAGCCCCAAGGTAAGGAAGTGCTATATGACATCAAAGGTCATATGGCACTATGGTAAATTAAAGTAGCAGAAAGGGTTAGGAAATAGTTAATGATTAGACTAAAGTTATAGATTGAACAGTACTAGGGTGGTATGGTAGTGAAAAGGGTAGAGACAGGGAGCTGATGGAGTACAGTATAAGGTAATGATTGTGAGAAGGGGAAGGAGTAGGAAACATTATGATAAAGTGTGGCAAAAATGGCAAAAATGAGTTTAAGAATTAGGATAAGTGGACATAACAAGGGGATGAAGAAAAGGAAATGGAAAGCAGAAGATGAAAAGACAATGCAAAATTAGTTGAGGTGAGGACTGAGGACCAAGGCAGGGGTGTTCCCCTGCATTAGGCCTCAGTCACCATCTTCTTAGCCCCCCACGACAACAACAAGCAAGGGATGGGAGGAGGGGGGAATACAATCTAAACCTATGGGGAATTAACCCACAAAAATACATGCGATGCCAGTTTTTTTTTCTTTAATCATTATCATTATTACTACCATAATTATCATGATTATCCTTATTATTAATTGTCTTTAAATACAGATGGCTCTACATGTGCTTAATCACCAAGGAATTATTTTTCATTTTCATTGCTATTAGAATTGTTAATATTATTATAATATTCATAATGTCAATAATAATCATAATAGCATCTATACTAACAGTGGAAGAAGCAGTCAAGTGTAGATAACTACACTACATTTACCCAGGAAAATGGGTCTACCTTGGTTACTACTTCAATGAGCATTTCTCAAATTCAAGCATTTCCAAGATGGTGCATTATACAGCCAAAGACCAAAAAGATAGGGTATAAAATTCTGCAAAGGCTTGTCTCTATGATGTTTTGTTCTATTTATTATAGTTTTGCACAAAATGGCTCAATGTTTAATGGTTAGAAAGCAAAATGTATGTGCTAGACATCAAAGGTCATACAGCACTATAGAAAGGTGTAAAAAGGGTAAGGAGGTTAGTTGATGATTAACCCAATCAGAGCAGATGGCAATGCTACACCCACTGTAAAAAAAATCTATTGTCTTTACACAGATGGCTCTACAAGTGCTTAGTCATCACGGAGTCAGTTATTAATCGTATCTATTTCACCTGTTTTTAAGCTTCATTTGTATTATTTTATGTCTTTAATGTTGTTCATATTTCAACAATAATTTAATAATCATAATATCAATG
The DNA here is from genome assembly GCF_019202785.1 of Penaeus chinensis. Lineage (NCBI taxonomy): Eukaryota > Metazoa > Arthropoda > Malacostraca > Decapoda > Penaeidae > Penaeus > Penaeus chinensis. The sequence goes on from NC_061824.1 coordinate 16,641,403, forward strand.
AGAATGAGTATGTCAACATTAGTAGTATTAGAAAGAATAACACATTTTCCCGCAAACTCAAGGAATGGGTAAATCAGGTGCAGTCACTAGGGCCTACTGATAGACTCCTTGCTGGCTGAGCACATGTGGAGCCATCTTTATGTAACAAAATACACAAAAAACTACAGGGGACAGTACATAACCCTGCGGTCATTGGATTAAATGTGCTACACATCAGAAGCCATGTAGGAGTTCTGAAAGGTAGGGTTTAACAAGGGTGATCAGATCAATGTTGTCAAAGGAAGATTTGTGGGATTTTGCAAGGGTGTCCATAGGGTAAAGTGCTTAAGGGGTTTAAGGGCAATTCGATCACAGTCTCTGGGAGAATGTCAGGTGGGAGAGAATCCAGGGAAGGGGGTTGCTGTGACAAAGGGTCACACCTGGGGAAAGCGAGAGGGATAATGGAGATTTATTTATATATATATATTGAAAAATTTCTGCTGAGTCAACATCTAAGGTGATTAGTGGCATATTCAGGCAAGGAAGTGCTATTTAACATAAAAGATCATACCTACTTTACAAAAAATGTATCCCATTTGGCTGGGCTAAAAAGAGTATTCAAAATACATGTAGAGAAGGGGTTAATAGAAGGACAGGGATGTGTGGAAGAGGGAGTTGTGTTGAGAGAGGTAGTACTGCAGAATGGTGGACAATAAGGTTGCAGAGTAGTAATAAGGAGGATGGGGTTGTTGATGAAGAAAGTTGTGGGGGTGGAAGAGATGAAGTAGTGGATGTTAGGAGAGTAGGAATGTTTCCTTGAGAGTGAGTATTGACCTGGATGGATGACGTGCACTGAGCTGATGTGATAGTATGTATTGAGGAGGGGGCTGTAGTAGTAGTGTTCAGAGTCATGGTCAAAGGAGAGCCTGGGATCAGGAACTGGAATTGAAATCAGTGGGGCTATTTCATAAAGAGGTAAGCCTTAATATCCCCTATTAATGTATAAAGGCTTCATTACTGGCCATGGTAAGCCTAGAATGTGTTAGGGAGAGAAATGGTCCACCCCTCATGATCCCCTTGTGGGGTAAGAGCTATACAAAAACAGGAATATCATGGCCATGGCTCCACCTTGGGCTTTGTGACTGGCACAAAGTCAGCCTTTCATCCTTTCAACACAGCTTTTACAACTTAGGAAGTGGATAGTTAAAGGAAAGGAAACAAAAAGGGGAAGGGGAAAAGACCATGCAAAATTAGCTGAGGCCCAAGGTAGGGGTTTCCTATACCCCCCCCATGGCAACAATGGGTATGGAAATGGAGGGGGACAAAATGGCCAAAATTTAAATGCATTTTGGTCAAAATAATCATTCAAATGGATGCTTATGCTTTATTCAAGAATATGAAACATTAAATTCTTCATAACAGGTCATCCATATGAAATTAAAAAGTGAAGACTCCTCTTTTATTTTGTATTCTTGTTTTCTCTTAACATGATGAGGTTTCATAAAACAAAAACTAGAAAGTGTAAATGGTAAAAATTAATATCACTGATTAGTCATCTTGCCAAAAATGTGGCTAAAATATATTTACTACTATAACCTATTATCAAAGAAATCTGTTTACAATACCTAGTGAAAAGTAAATGTAGCTTGGCCCCACAAGTGCTTAATCACCACAGAATCAATTACTAGTCCTACCTACCTCACCCTGTTTAATCTTTTCCTTAGTTTCTAGAGAGACTGTTTTCTATTTTTTATTGATATCATTATTTTAATAACATTACAATAATCATACTGTCAATAATAAAAATAACTATTGATATTAACCTATTGAATCTGGGTGCAACTCTGCCGCACGTAGCCCAAAAGTGGGGCATTAGACTCACTTGAGTGGTGACTCTTGGGTATCTGGCTTGTAGGGCTGATCCACAAGAACAATTCCTTGCCTCTCCATTGCCAAAGTTAATATTTTTAATGTAATACTTTCTGTATTTTTGCATTTTACCATGTTCCAAGATCTATATTTGTTATATGATATGCTGTCTCACGATGGTAATAGACAGGTATCCTTGCACAGAATCCACATCATATCTCCTGTTACCCAGACCCCATGGTCACATCAACTGACTCCAATGGGTTAATAGAATTAGACAAAACCCTAAAAATTCAAGGAATGAGGAAACCAGGTGAGATTACATAGGACATATCAATTGACTAAGCCCTTGTGAAGCCATCTGTGTGTAATAAAACTCACAAAAAAGTACATAGAAAAAATTTAGCACTATTTCAATTTTTCATAATAATACACAATGCCATGTAGTCTCATTTTAAGGTTTTAAGAAAGTATACATTTCACATCTAGTGTTTTCACTGGATGAAAACTTTCTGTCTTTCTGTGACAGCCTTAGGTTCAGACTTTTTGTGAGAGAGTAGTGTACATCAAGAAGACAGAGACAAGACTATGACTGTATGAAACAGTGGATGATTGCTTGGTGGTGGGGACAGGAAGTGATGTGTACAATGTAGAAAAAGGTTAGTAGACACAATTCTTGAGATGCCCAGATCAATTGACACTGGTGTCTTTGTTCTCCTGGGATGATGGATACTGAAAAGTTTTGGCCCCAGAAAGTGCAGCCTACTTCACAGCATCTATGCACTCTCAAGTTTTGATAGTGTCCTACCCCTTTATAAAAGGAAAACAGTCAACCTTCAAATATAGGCCAAAAAACAATTTACCAGGTCTTGGTAAAGTAGTCGGACAGTCATGTGCAACCCACAATCAGCTTAAGGCAACAACAGATACTAATACATCCTTGATGCTTTATGGATGAGAGAATCACACAACAGTGAGTGATAGGCATGCTCAATTCTAACACAGCTTAAGAAGCCCCTGCCACTGACTGATATCAACTTGCAGTAGCTCTGAGCTCAACTTCAGATGTTATTGTGAAACAAAATGACCCATCAAAAGAAATTCAAAATATTACCAGCTTTGGTTGGAACAAAGAAGGCTCCACCACCCGACTGACAGTCTCAACAGTACTGCCATCCAAGAGGTGGCGAACTGCAACTGTGCCTCAGAGGGAGAGATTTGCAGCAAAAGATTATGCAGTAGCAACAGAGTTACCTTTTCATGCACATACTACTGCACATGTGAAGGAACTGCTTGTTACATCTATTTCACCAATTAGCAGAAAATGTTGATTTATATGATAATGATGATTAGTAGAGGAATGGCAGATAGTACTGATATACTCTCTGCAAGATATTTTACCGAAAAATTAACTGTTCATTAGTTATTAATGAAAATATAAGCACGAGTTGGAATATGTTTGATTTTAACCAAAACAAGTCCTCAATTTTCCATACCTTCTGTGCAAACACTCAGAGCAAAAATGCAGAATCTAAATGCAGAATCTATGGCCCTATTGTTTTTGGCCCCTATACATTTTTATCTTTTTTTTTATTTATAATTTCTGCAATGGCCAAAATCTTGAATTCTGACCACATTTGTCACTTATTTTGGCAACTCTACAAAATTAGCAATTTGCTCCAAAACAACAAATGTGTAAGAACAAATGGATACACTGACATGTTCTCCCTTGCCAGTTAGAATAAGAACAGGTGATCTTGATATGGGATACTTGAACATACTGTCATAATATTGACAGAACTGGATGGCTAAGCAATCTTATTAATACTAATTCCACTAAAAGAGAATGAATCATTACATTTTTATATGCGAGTTTGAAAAAAGATAAATCTCTTATATATTCCTTTTTAAATCCAAGGAAATAACCACTGAAACTGGTATGTCATAGCAATCAGTGACCAGAACTCCCCCTCCCCCTTTTGAACATTCTAGATCCATCACTGATAGTAGTTTCCATACAAAAAACTATATACAAAAACATCTAAGTTCACAAAACCAAGAGGTTATGATCATCCAGTAATACCAATTCTAAACTGTGGATCAGGCTAAGCTGAGAGTTTAATAACACTTCAAATATTTGACAGCAACAAGCACAGCAGTACTATAACATGTGACATGTGATGGCAGTATGAAGTGCCTCTCCATATGTTCAATATCAATATTACTGTGTAATACAATGTCTTGCCTACTTTACATACCTCACCTCTGCATATCATTACATATAATTTTCTTTATCTTTCAATCCTCTAGTATCATAATTTTCCAATCAGGAGTCGGTATAGCAAAGAGTAAGGTGTTACAGAGCCTCATAGTAAACTATTGCTAGCGCTGGATGGGATGAGTGGCCCACTAAATGTGCAACTTCACTCTTATGAAACTGAAAATACAAACAAAATGCAAATAAAAAGTAAGGTCAAACTCATCCTAGTTTGTAATTTTTTGGGGCGATTCTGACCAAAATTTGACGGGTTTTAGCGATAAAAGCTTTTATGACATCTTATTTCATTAGCGAGTTTTGCTTTTATACATGAACTTTGTGTAGCCCAAAATTCATGTTTCCAGCTGCTGGAATGTAAATATAGTAATAAGAGTAAAAAAACATTATGGAAAACAGGTCACTAGTTTTTTTTCATATCTATTTGTAGAAAACTAGAATTTTCCTAACAATTCTATACCACTGTATATTTCATTACAAAAACCAAATCTAAATGTTGAGTATATTAGTTGTAAAAAAAAAAAAAAAAAAAAAAAAAAAAAAAAAAAAAAAAAAAAAAAAAAAAAAAAAAATCTGAGCTTTTCTGAAGCTAGCCAAACTCACGCCATGGAGAAACTGGTCAAACCTATCACACCTGATACTGTACAGAGCAGCACAGAGAGAGACTACTGTTGGAAGTAAATTAAAAGAAAGTAATTTGCAAAAAATTTGAACTTACCTATACTCTTCATCAAATGCCACTAATTCAAAGAGTTGCTTTCCTTTTTTATCATAAATAAACATCGCTGAATTAAGAGTTCTAGGATGTTTTAATTTGATGACTTGAATATCTGCTGATGAGAAAAGAGTATCTGAAAAAGAGGAATTTTCAGAATTAAAAGAAAAATTCTTGAAGCAACCTGAAAATAAATTCTAAATGCAACAACAAAAGGAAAATAGTATGATATTCCTCTCTGTATAGTAATCCAAGTTACTGTCCAGAGCAAAAGCTAT
>NC_061824.1:16659018-16664018 GCF_019202785.1 Penaeus chinensis
TCAAAACTTTAATTTCCATTAATAATAACCTACGAAATGAGTTTTATTAATCCTGGTCGCTTAATCTGGATCATTATGATTCGTAAGGATCATTCTTTTATTGTTGACTTGGTGATATTCATACCTAAATAATGGAAAAAGCAATCCGTTTTCTGGTGAATATGCCGGAACTCAAAATTAATCATTTTAATATCACTACAGGTTGATCCAAAGTGATCAACCTGATCAACTTAGAAGCCTGTAGACATGATGACTGGCTGCTTGAAATATGATTAAGCAGAAAACCGGATTACGTAGAAAATGGTCATATTAATTTCAGTTATGCATTTCTATAGGTATTCATGTTAGGGTTCACCACATATTTGTATATATTCATATAAAAATTGCACGAATACTGATATGCCTAAGTGCAGAAGACTGATCTACTGTAATGTTCAATTAAGGAACAATACTTGACAGAATCCTACGTTCACATTTGTTTGCTAACATATTTTCAAATAATCAAGAGTCAGATTATATTATATTTATTCATAGATTCTTGGACTACAGCTCGAAGCACCCCAGACCGCCGTTGTCCTGCTCGGACTGAGGTCATACAACTTCCGTTGACCTTAGGTCGACTGACTTCAGTTCACTTTACGATCTGCATGACCTTAGATCGTTCCTTTTACACGAGTTGATGGTGCATTGGAATTCATGTGATATTTAAAAAAGAGTCATATATAGGGCAGCGAATAAACTACCAAGTACGTATTCCAGGGCAATTCCAGCGGAGTATTCCAGTAAAGCATGACTGCCGCGGACTAATAACCCTTTCGAAGGATGGCGCCGTGGCTTCCCCCAAAATCTGTCCGCGCACCCTGACTGGCCTCTGGTGACTGCACAATTTCCGAAGGAGCAGCACAGACCTGGACCGTCTGTGCTGCTCCTCCCTAAAGGGATCACCATCTCACAGGGAGGAGGCATGGCGAGCGGCAAGAAATGCTTAATCAGTGTTAACTCGGGGCCCTCGAGAGGGTCATAAATGGCCCGCGGTGTGCTAAGAACTACTCGCCTGTGAAATTATGATCAAGAAGTTGAGAAGATATGATTAAGAGGGCATCATAATGGTACTAGTATCATTTATACTGCTATTGCGAGCAATACCGCTGTTATAATAGTAGTGTATCTTTGCAATGAAAAAAAGTAACTTTGTAGTGAAATCGTGATTTATTCGTCTTTCTTTTATACAAGTCTTGCAATGTATGTAACGAAATCGTGAATTATACTTTGTTAGATATGGTTATAGATGACAATGGATACTTATGTATAATTACTTATGTATAAACATGACTACACACATGCAAAATTACGTTATCTCTTTAGATATAGTAACTACTGTGGCATTATACTGCTCAGTATACCAGGCAAGGTTCTCGCCCACATTCTTCTGAAACGGATCCACGACCACCTACCAGAGACCGGAGCAATCTGGATTCACTCCTGGCAAGTCCACAATAGACCGTATCTTAGCGCCTCGAGTAATTGTGGAACACCGCCATGAATTCGGTCGTGGGTTGCTTGCAGCCTACATTGACCTCAAGAAGGCGTTTGACTCGGTGCATCGAGAATCGCTATGGGAGATTCTGATACTTGGGGGAATTCCGACACATACTATTGGCCTAATAGCAGTACAGAAAGTGCTGTAAAGTGTAGTGGAGGCCTGTCGAACTTCTTCCCTGTTAATTTAGTGGTGAGGTAAGGCTAACATATATATGCCATTTTACTAACGCTTTTCAACACTTGCATGGGCTGGATAAGTCAGTAGAACAACACTGGGCAATATTAAGTTCTCATTCCTTGACTTTGCCGATGATATTGCTATCCTATCTGAGTCTCTGGAGGCACTGGTGGCGACTCTTGATGCATTTAGCAATGAGGCAAAGCCCTTGGAACTAGAGGTCTCTTGGACCAAGACCAAGACTCAGGAATTTGGGGGCCTGTTAAGGGAAACCGTTCAGTCGATCCATGCTTGCAGTGAGAACGTTGAAGTCACAGAGAGCTTTGCATACCTTGGTAGTGTAGTCCATATCTCTGGGCTGTCAGACCAAGAAGTCAGTAGACGGATTGGTCAGGCAGCAGGAGACGTGAACTCGATCAATAAGAACATTTGGAGATGTCGATACATATGCAGAAGGACCAAGCTAAATATCTTCAAGGCCTTGATACTGCCAGTTTGATACTGCTTGATATTGTGTCCAACCGACGGCTACACCGTGAGACTGTGGATGTGTACATATATCAATTCATGATCATGTGCATATGCAAAAGTTATCTGCTCGATGGGTTCCCAGGCTACTTACACCTTTCCAGAAGCAGGAATGAGTCCATTGTTCGAAGGCTCTTTCAGCCATATGCCAAGAAAAACAGGAGGGCTATTTTGGCAGCCTTTATGCAGGATGAAACTTGAGTCCAGAAACTAAGGCCCAGTCAAAACAATGGAAGCACTTTAACTCGCCATCCCTCAAAAAGGCACATGTCACACCCTTGGCAGGCAAAGTCATGTCTTTTGAGACCAGCATGGAGTAGTGATGATGGATTTCCTAACAAAAGGTACTACATTTACAATAGCTTACTACACTTCACTGCTACAGAAATTGCCAAGAAGCATGGAAAGTTGACCAAAGGAAATTAGCTCCTACAAGACAACGCCCGTGTTCACAACTCTCACATTGCCCAGATGGAAGCGCGGTCCCGTGGCTACAACATCCTTCCTCATGCTCCTTATTCTCCTGACCTTTCACCTCGTTCCGTCCATGAAGTCATTTTTGAAGGGCAAACGTTTTCAAGATGATGAGACACTGATTTCTGAAGTCACTTCAAGGCTTCAAACGCAACCAGCAAATTTCTACAAGTGAGAAGTCCACAGCTGCATAAAATGAAGGGAGAAGTGTGTCACTCTTGGTGAGACCTATGTAGAGAAAGTCTAATAACTCTACGATGTTTCAGTCCTTTACGTTCATGAGAAATGGGTCAGTGTATGTATATATATGTATACACACACACACACACACACATATGTATATATATATATATATATATATATCTGTATATATATGTATGTATATATGCTGATTTGTATACGTCCATGTGTATGTATATTTGAAAATTTACTTTGTCAGTCAGGGAAATACAGGATTTTAGATATTATCATCCTCGTCGTATTTAGCTTTCACTGTTCTGACCAATTCATAAACTAGTGTAAACTGATGGACATTTACTGGAAGAATCTAAAATAGGAGTTACCAACCTGGGGTGTATGGCTCCCAGGGGGACCACAGGGTACTTTCTGGGAGTACCATGGAATAATATGAAATTGTGTCATCGAATTAACCTGAATTTTATCTCACCTACAGTAGCTACATATAATTATCTCTCATATATAAACAGATTGGAAATTTTCCATAAAGCGATCTTGTTCTATAATGATTGACACTATCCATAACTAGCAATAACTGAACTGAAAAGATGAAGTCATTGAATGGGGCCACGGAGATTACTATATACTGGTCGGGGCCACAGAAAAAAAGGTTTGGACCGCTGATCTGCATGCAAAGGCGTATAATGCAGTGAGCCTAACTACGCCATTTCAGTGAGGCGGCTTCCTTGGATCAAGTAAAGAAAGAAATTTAGTATAAACGTCAACATATTAACATGTCATGCCAAGCCGTAATTAAAATGATACACAATCTGATCCTGTAACTTCTTTGTGTGTGTGTTATTTCCATTTTTGCATTTCAGGATAACCAAGCACGCTTGGTTACATAACCAAAACTGAAAACTTGCCACCTTCATTTGGCCGTTATACTTATGGACCGTTTACTTAACCGGATGCTAAAAAAAACTGCTACGAAACCCTGAAATATTTAAAAGCAAAATGTATGTCCTTGTGTCTATTCCACAGCCCTTTATGCATATCACAACGAAAAATCATATCCTACTTAGGGAAGTACACGAAGTCTGCGTTGATGTAGGGTTATCGAGGCGCTCCTATAGTAGAATCTATGGAATCAGTTCGTAGAACTTGCAACTCTCAGAAACTCGTTAGTATAGACATGCCAAAGATAGCGAGAAAAAAAATGAAGAGACAAAAGAATACGTGAACTGAAAGGTGAGTGTTCAGCTCTGAAAGTAAAGGAAGCAGAGAGATACACGAGGAAATGCAGAGTGAGATATCAGAATACAGAATTGCATATGAAGTATGTGATAAGCAAACAGAAAGGTCAAAGAAAGGCGATAATACTGACAGGCAAAAAATAATAAGGTTTTCTAATATAACATTAATATTCATACCAATAGTGCTAACAAACAATACCGATGATGATATTGATACTATAACAACGAAAATAATAATAATGACAATGATGAATGTTATAACCTTTTGACCACCGCAGCAACATGAATGATAAATCATACGGACCATAATCATAACGTCAACGGCACCAACCAAAGGCGTAGGCAAGACGACCGAGTAGCAGAGGACGGAGGTGGCGTTGGAGGTCAGACTTTCAATCAGTTAGAGACCGAGAAAGTTGTTGATCGAAGGGCTGGAAATATTCTTGGGAGATAATTATAGGAAATCGTCATAAGGAATGAAGACTGAGACAGAAGTTTTGGGGAATGTGGCTGTAACAAAAACCTTTGGCGCTTTAGTCGATCACTTTAAGATGATATTTTTTTCTGAAACTAATGGGTGCACAGCATGAAGAAGTCAGCCTAGTAATGAAAAACGAATAAAGGTTTAGTGGTATTACTCTGATGCGATAGTGGAATGGCTATCATAATAATGAAAGTGATATTTCTACCAATAATAACATTAGTAAAATCGCTGTTTCACAAAATATATATATATATATATGCATTAAAGAGATTAATGCACAAACAAAGAAAAAACGTCAGACCGGAGAACGGGGCACGAATGACAAATGGAGGCGAAGCGCTGCTGCGTTTGGTGGGTTTGA
>NC_061824.1:16689018-16691518 GCF_019202785.1 Penaeus chinensis
ATAATAATAATGATAATTAAAATAATGATAATGATAACTATAATGATAATAATAGTGATAATAATAATAATAATAATAATAATAATAATGATAATAATATCAATAGTAATAATAATGATAATAATAATGACAACGGAAGTAGTAATAGTAATAGTAATGGTAATGATAATGCTAGTGCTAATGCTAATATGATAATACTATTTATAATAACAATGATTATGATAATGATGATAATAATAATATTAATGATGATAATAGGAAGAACAGCGAAATCATAATAACTATCATTGTAATACTAATACTAATAATATTGTTGATTATAGTAATGATGGTAATGATATTAACAATAACAATAATAGTGATAATGACAATAATGAAAATAATTATAATCATAATTATAATAATGATGATAGTGATAATAAGAAGGATGTTGATGATAATAACAACACTGATAATGATGATAACGATAATAATAACAGTAATTGCAATAATGATAACAGTAATTATAACAATAATGATAATAGTAATACTAAGGAATATAGTAATATCAATAATAAAAGTGATAATACCAATAACAGTAATGATAATCATTATAATGGGTTGCAGTTGGTAGGAATATATGTCCAACCGACGGTTACATCATAGGACCGGCATAGGACCTGTTACTTGTTCAATTAGCGACCGCCAACTCAGGCTTTGCAGATACGTAGCTCAGTTCCCCGTGGATGTCCTGCCCATCGGTTGTCTTCCCTAGACAACCCTGGGTGGACGAGGCCCGTCGAATGACCTAGGAAGTATGGCTCGGGCAGATTGACCAGACTCGTCGGGAGGAGTTAGAGATGGGCCGAGGCTCGTCATTAGGGACCCTCGTGGCTGGAAGCGTAGAGCGGATGCGGCCATGCGCCCCCGTCGGCGTCACTTCATTGATTGATTGACTGATAAGAAAAATAATAACAACAGTGATGGAAAAAAATGATAATAATGCTGATAATGACAATAAAAATAATAATGATAATGTTATTAATGATAATGATTATGTTATTAATGATAATAATATTGATAACAATGATCGTAATGATAATAATATTGATCACAATGATCATAATGATAACAATGGCAATAATAATAGTGATGAAGATAATAATGAAAATGATAATAATAATAATAATAATAATAATAATGGTAATAATACTGATACTAATGATAATAATGATAACGATGAAAATGACTTGAAAGAGGATTATAATACTGCTATTACTACTAATAATAAGAATGGTGGTAAATATGATAATAATGATTATTACTATACTGATAGAATAATTAATAATGATACTCGTAATGATAATATAAACATCAATAATATTAACAGTATTAATGATAATAAAAAATAATTATCATCATCATCATGATAATAATAATGGAAATAATGATAATAATAATAATGATAACAATAACAGCAACAAGCACAACAACAATAACATTAATAATAATAATAATAATAATAACAATGACAATAATAATAATAATAATACAAAAAATAATAATGATACTCGTGATAATGACAGTAACAATGATACTACTACTACAACTCCTACTAATGATGATAATGATAAGGATCATTGTAATAATAATGGTGATAATAATAAGAGTGATGATGATAATAACGATAAGAACAATAACAATAACAAAATAACGATAATGATAGTGATAATACTTCTAGCACTACTATTAATGTTGTTAACACTAACATTGATGATTTGCTTGATATCAATAATGATAATAACAGGAATATACTTGCACTTGGCTTTGCATTTTGTCTTCATTTTATTTTTCATTTGATAGTTTTTTCTTCTTCATTCCCACCCCTCTGTTTCCCCAGTAGCTTGCATTGGCTTCATTTGATCTCTAACCAGGTCAGAAGACGTCATCACCCCCCCCCCCCCCTTCTTCTCTGCCTTTCCATCCCCCTCCTTAGTTTCCCCTTTTACGTCGTGTTTGCCCCCCCCCCCCCATCCCATCGCCAGCTTTCTATCCCTCATCTTAGCGGCCTCGTCCTTCTCCTCCTGCAAGTCATCGTGCCTCTGTCTCTCCCTCTCTCCCCCACACTCATCATCACCGTCAACGTGTCACGTCAGTTGTGTCACACGGGCCAGCTAGACATTGCATAATTCATCACTCTTAAAACTTCATCCCTTGGCTCTAATGGTCCCGAAAAGAGCCTAATTGGCCTTGGCTAATTACGTGTGACGTGGCACAGAAGGTGGAAAATGTTGTTCCTTTCAAGCCGATGAAGATGACGATTATGGGGGAGAGATTTTTTTAAAGAACGGCCAAGGGAATCTTGGCCCTGATGTCAGCATAAAGGCTCCGGCGATTATGGTTATCGGTGACCCTTTTGATGTTGCCTTCACTGACACAGGGACGCCGAGGACGGCCTGATGTTTGTTATCATTGTTATCACCGCCATTAGCAGTTTCATCATCGTTATCATATACATCGT
>NC_061824.1:16696518-16704018 GCF_019202785.1 Penaeus chinensis
TTAAAAAAAAAAGTTCGTAAACGCCAATTCCCTAATCAATCATCCTTGCCACTCACCAATAGTTAGGATTTTCGCTAACAATAAACAGATTTCATGCTGAGCTGATTTTTTATATGTGATATTAATCTTTAATTTACCATTATCCTTGATAGTTGGAAGTGCTTCGATAGATATTTTATTAATTATTACACAACTGTATTCGCTATCACTATGCGCATAGTGCACACTTTTGGTCGACCTTATCAAATGATTGCAAATGCAGAAAATAGGCTATCTAACCTAAATCTTTTCACCAACCCTTTGGCATATTCACATTTGATAACAACGTTGAACCACCTGATGCAATAATGACAATATATTCTTCCTGTATGACACTAAATATTTCTTTAAATTTTGTGAATCAATGTTCTAACTTGTTGAATGTTAAATAGTACCTTGATATCTGCTCTTTGATCCCGTGGGTTGTCTTCAAAAACACCTGCCGACTCTTGCGCAACAGGCGCTGGTAGTTCTAAATATTGCCCGATCTATGACTTTTTTTTTTTTTTTTAACAAGGCAAAGGGGGACCTGGAAAGTTGGTGTAGGTTAGTTGTGTGCTGAATATTTGAATAAAGTAGTAATGTTTGCAAATTAAAATAACTTACCTTTCAATTATCAGATGAATATAATCAAATATCTGCCAACCTGCGACTAGTGCACCTTCGCCTTGAAAAAAAAGAAAAAGAGAACAGAAGATGAGGCTGGAAAATCTATTTGGTATGTCAATTCCCATAACGATTACTTTCCAAGGTTTCCTTAGTTTCTTTTAAAGATGATAGCTAATCTCGCTAATATTACGAAAATAGTAAGTGTTATAACAATTTTCATGTTATATTTAGCAATAGCAGCAGTATTGCTTTTAATTGAAGAGTTGGGCGAGAACATTTGACTTCATTCTAAAAACACGTCAAGATCATAACGAGCGTCAGTAACTATTGCAGTATCACGTACGGAATTTGACACAAATGTAGCGAGCGCTGAAGCATTCGAATAAAATATATTCTTATTTTCAGTTTTAATCTTTTAAGCATTTATAGGGAACATTATGTCCAAACTTTCACACACACACACTCACACTTTCATACACACTCATACACACAAACAAACACGTACGCACCAACACACTCGCACTTTCGCACACTCACACACATGTACACATACATGTGTGTGCGCACGTGTGTGCGTGCGTGCGTGTGCGTGTGCGTGTGCGTGTGCGTGTGCGTGTGCGTGTGCGTGTGTGTGTGTGTGTGTATATGTGTGTGTGTGTTTGTTTGTGTGTGTGTGCGCGTGCGTGCGTGCGTGCGTGCATGCATGCATGCATGCATGCATGCATGCATACATACATACATATATATGTATATATATAGTTATGTATATATGTATATGTTTATGTATATGTATATATATGTTTATAGGTATATATGTATATATATATGCATATATATGCATATATATATATATATATATATATATGTGTGTGTGTGTGTGTGTGTGTGTGTGTGTGCGGATGTATAAATTGAAAAATATTCATGTAAACACACACCACCGCTGCAGCGCGGTGGTGTAGTGAGTGGCGAGGGAGGCCTAGGGCAGTCAAGGCGCTTTCATAGCTGGTATAGGCAAGGCTGAGAATAATCTTGGTTGCCCTTTTCTGTACCCCCTCGAGTTGTAGCAGCTGGGTGGTGGCGCGGGAGGGGGGCCAGGCGTAGGTCAATTTGGGCAGGATGAATAGATATTTTAAAGCTCCAGAAGGGGGACACCAGAGGACTTGAGGCAGCGCAGTATGTGAAGCTTATACGAGGCAGACCTCGCTATGTCTCTAACGTATGTTGATATAAATATATATATGTATATATACACATATATATGTATATGTATGTATGTATATATATATGTGGGTATATATAAACATAGACACGCATATGCATATAAGTACACACACACACAAATATATATATTTATATATATATATATATATATATATATATATATACATACATACACACACACACGTGTATTTATATATATATATATATATATATATATATATATATATATATCCCCTGCATATGAACACACACACACACACGTGTGTATGTATATATATATATATATATATATATGTACATATACATACACATACATACATATATACATACATACATATATGTGTGTGTGTTCTTACCTAGTTGTTTCAATACGGGAGAAGAACTAAGCTCAAATGGTCCCGTCTGCTATATTAAAATTATCATATAACTTTTTAAATTGATGAACATTTTTGACACACATCACGTTATTTGAAAGATGGTTCCATGTTTCAATAGTTCTGTTTGGGAAAGTGAACTGTGTCCTCTCGTCATTCTTGTGTTCAAAATTATAAAGTCATCTTTGTCTAACTTCACCCTTCCTGTAATATAGTTAAGCATCATTATCATGTCACCTCTTTTTCTTCTTTTTTCCTAAGTGGTAAGACCTATGTTTTGTAGTTTCTTCGTAGCTTATATCTCTTAGAGTAGGTGCCCATTTGTGGCTGCTCTTTGAACTCTTTCTAGTTTATCTATATCCTTTCTTAAGTGTGGACTCCATACCACTGCACCATACTAGGTCTTATGCTGGCTTTAATGACCTTCTTTACCATGTCTTCGTCCACATGCACGAATGCCCTCTTCATGTTGGCAATCAGCCCTAGCATTTTATGAACCCTTTATTTATATGATCATTTGAGTTTATGATTATTCCAAAAAAAAAAAAAAAATGCTGTATGTGCTTGGTTTAATATTACGTCTCTATTTACAACTCCAAATGAATGAGTTATCGATGTCACTTTGGAGACATTGGCATATGACATCGTCTATTATCCTTTTTTGTAATTTAGCGTCGTCTGCAGACATTCAGATAAGTACCTGGGCTTATGTTTGACCATGAATCATTTATGAAATAGTAAACATAACCTTTGAGGTTCTCCGCTGGTTACTCGTCGCCATGTAGAGTGCTTTCCTCAAATTGCACTTCTCATCTGTCTTTCATGAAGAAAGTCTTCCATCCATTCGAGGAGTTTGCCTTTCACTCCGCCTAGGTGTTCTAATTTCCATAGACAACTTATCAAATGCCTTCTTAAAGTCTAAGTATACACAATCCACCCAGCCGTCTCTTTCTTGTAATATTTCAGAAACTCTATCATAGAAACAAAGGAGATTTGCTACGCATGACCTTTCCCTAAAATCAAATTGTTTATTTGATAGTATATTGTGTTTTATAAGTTTCCTGATTATCCTTTCTAACAGCTTGCATAGTACACTAGTTAACGAAACTGGTTTTGTTTGTCACCGTTGTATAAAGGTGTAACATTGGCAAGTTTCCAATCTTTTAGTAGTTTTCCTTGTCTCACTGAATTTTGGAATATTAATAAAAGAGTACATAATTCTTCGGCACATTCCCTCAGAACCCAGTTAGATATCTCATCTGGGTCCCTCTGCTTTAGGCTTGTCTAACCCTTTCAATAGGTCTTTTATTTCATTCTGTCCGAGTGTGATATTTTCGATATTCTGATTTACCTTAGTACGGTTACTTGCCATTTCAAAGTATGGGTCCTGAACCAACACTAGCTGAAATTTCTCATTAAGGATTTCAAACATTTCTTCTTTCTTAGTATAAGCGATGTTATTGTCTTTGATGGCGCTAATTTGATTTCTACTTTTAGTCTTACTATGTATTGTAGTTTATACCTCTTATACGGAGATCAATTTCTTCTGAACATTCTCCAAAGGAGTTGTTTGTTTTTCCTCTCATTTTCTTGCTTCAGTTTTGAATTTTGATACAATTTTTTTATTCCTTGTTTATAGACGCAAAATTTAGAATATTGCATATCAAGGTTCTCTTCGTTCAGGAGGGTATTCCAGTTATGCCATCAAATAAATATTTAAGGCTTCTATGATCACCTCTCTTGTAATTGTACTTTCCTTTTCTTTCCTTACTTACAATGAGTTTTTCCTGTAACAGACAGTATTCCAACGTTCATAAGACAATGAAATAATGCAAAAGACCCTTTCCAAAAGTCGAGGAAAAGGGTAAACAGGTCAAATAGGTAGGACTATTAACTGACACCTTGGTGACTCAGCACTTGTAGAGCCATCTATATGTAAATACAATAAACTCGTATTACATTGGGCATGGCATGTATTCTTGCCATACGTGGGGATTGGGCAATTACTCCATGATCACTTTTTCCTAGATGAGGGCAGTACTCCATATCCTTAATGTCATCTTTATGCATTGTAAATATTGGGGCAAGCATAGACGGTCTATCTAACCCCTTTGTCCTGGTATGATCTGTTACATTCTGGAAGAAACAAAATTAATTTACGATTTCTAGTAATTTTGCATTCCACGAATCTGGCTGGGCTCTGGGATCGAAACTATCCCACTCAATTTTGCTATTAAAATTTTGCATTAATTTCCGAAAGTTGTAGCACTTCTTCCAGGCTCTTTAACTTTTCTCGAATAAGCTTTTAGTAATTTTCTTGTGACCATACCGATGCATGAGGTGTCATGTACACTGTGGTTATTATATTTACTCCATTGTTTCTACTTCAGTTGCCTTTAGTTCTACTATGGGATCTTACTGAATCTCTGTCCCCTTTATAAAAAATCATTTCCTTGTTAATATTGCTACCCCCCCCCCCCCCATTTCCATTTTCCGTCTTTTCTTCAAATATTGTAGTCTCTGAGTCCTAATGTTACATCTTCTACGGATAATGAACCATATTACATTTGGTTCATTACTTTCAGTAATTGTAACTAGTTCTAGTAACTCCAAATCATCTATATTTGTATTGAATATTTCTATATAATCTTTTGGTATTCCTTTTGGCTGCAAGGCTAATGATTATCTGTCTCTACATTTTGGTTTCGATAGTAAACTTGTTTTGCTTTGAGGCCTCTCACCCTCCAAATAAATTAAAGTTTTTGTTTTTTTTCTCCAGGCCTTTGTTCTTTTTGTTTTTTACTTTTTCGATTTTTTCTGCAGTATTTCTCTGTCATATTTGGTCATATTTTCTCATATCCAGATTTTCTTATATGCTTCGTGTGTGGCCAGGACGGATATTCCGAACCTCCTATGGGCTATGATATTCTGCTCCGAGAATTCAGGTTTTATGACCTTGAGAATATTGCCAGTCAATTTCTTGTCTTCGTTGTATCTTCTACAACTTTTTCTTCATGTCTCAGTATGACTATGTTATTGTTTACAATAGTCAAATTTGCAATTTGTGTTGCCCAAACACATGGACTTATATTCATTATTCTCTACCGTCCATGCAAGCTGTGCTTTTATTTCTTACTTTTTTCCCATTTATTTTACAGTTTCCTTTACTTTAGATACATCGGCATATGTAGCCGGTACCTCTTCCATTATTTGAGACTGGCTACTGGACAAAGTTCTTTCAATCTGCTTAACAGTTTCCTGTTAAGCAGTTTCCTGTACTTTGATTACTTCTCTGCTTTTTCTTGCAGATTCTTTGCCTCGATTTGACTACTGTTGCCAATCTTGGTTTCTACTTCTTCCACCCTTTCCTTGAGTTCTTTGATTTCCATGCCAGGGTTTTCAGTATTCTCTCTCTGAATGTTTTTTTCACGTATTTTCGAACATTCTGCTATAAGGCCTCAAGAGCCTCAATTCTGTCTGCTGCTTCCGTTAGCTTCCTTTTCCCGGTTTGAATGGTTACCCTTAAAACAAACACAAAAATACAGCTGTCCTCACGGGAGTTGTATGCGTGAAAACGCTTACCATGCAGTATTCGCGGTCACTTCTCGCCTCCCTCTCCTTTGCTCTCACTTCCCACCTCACAAAGCTTTACTATTTTTTTTCTTCAATTTTTCTTATTCGTTCACTTTATAACACAAATTATTCTTTCAACATAAACCGTACACATTTACAGAACCCATTGCTAGCAGACTTAGACCATCCATTGCCTGATCTCCGTATTTAACAATATGATGCGATGCACTGTGTGTGTGTGTGTGTGTGTGTGTGTGTGTGTGTGTGTGTGTGTGTGTGTGTGTGTGTGTGTGTGTGTGTGTGTGTGTGTGTGTAAATGTACGTATGTATGCATGTATATATGAATTATAATTATCTCAAAGGTTCCCGTGAATTCCTTTACAGAAAAAAATAAGAAAATATATAGGAGTTTCCCATAAATATACGTAGGTTTCTTTGGCCGGTCTGGTTTTCTGTGAACCATCGACAATGGATAGAAAACGGAAATTTAGGGGAAACCTTTGTAAATATTAAGAGAAAATGGTCTTTAGACGGAGCGGGAAACAGAAAACTGATATCAGGGGTGACTATAACTATTCGAAACCTTTAACGCGTCCTTCAAGTAACGGTTTCTTGTTGAGTGATTTAAGTGATTTTTATATAAAAGGGATATATATTGTTTAGATATATGTTATCTATACAAGTTACACAACTATCGAACACCCGGTCTGCAGAGTATTACACTTTTTGACGAGATCTCCTTTATGCAAAGGCAAAACGTTCGTTGTGCCGGTGTACACCACCAGACATTCTGGTGTGCTGGAATGCACCGGGGAATTTGCTTTGAACCGACATTTCACTAATCCGAAGGAGCATTCCTTGATTTTTTTCTTCGTTCAATTCGTCTGGGTCATTCGAATACAGATACTATACAAGTCTTGGAGAGTATGAAATGACTTGTGCGAATTAACATGTTGCCATGGCATTGTAGAAGCCAGACCTCATGGCCCTATGACCCCTAAGACAGTTTAATTGCGAAATGACAATAGGACCTTGAACAATTCAGTGCTTTTTCTCAGGGTTATGAGGTCCTATTAACCCGCTTTATTTGATTATTTGTATCCTTGTAGCATCATTTGTGATGTGATAGTCGACCTTTAACAACAAACAAGGATAATTGATTCTGTGTTGATATGTTTGCTGTATTAATATGTTTAGTAGGTGATGTAAATACTATACTAGTATGCAATGCGATTCTCCTATATAGGTTATATAATGACTGCATAATATGAGCAATGCAGCATTTAATGTCGTGTTGTGTCCCAGTTGTAATCGGAACCCAGCCTTATTGAGGCAAAACTACCGGTGTGCAGGAGCTTTAGGACAAAAATATCTCTAGTATGCACATGCCATACTCTGCAGAATGGGCGAACACCAGCTTTTAACACATTTATTATAGTTTTCAGGATGGCGAGAGGGAGGAACGCCCGGGGAACGACAGGAGCGGCGACGAAGATCAGCGGAAGTAACAACGGAACCAGCGGTGGCGATGGAGGAGGACCCACGGGGACAGGACGAGGGACTGGAGGAGGAGGACGAGGTCGCGCAGGAGACGACGAGACGAGTACACCAAGGACGACACCCACGCGGCAGCAACAGGTTAGTGTTTTTCTTTTATGGGGGGAGGGAGGGGAAGGTGGTATTC
>NC_061824.1:16731518-16736518 GCF_019202785.1 Penaeus chinensis
GAGCATGCCAGAAAACAATAAGAAAAATAAAAGACGCAAACACACACACACACGCACTCGTACAGATCAGCGGCTATACAAAGCAAAAAACTATTAGGAAAAATATAAGAAAACAACCAGAAGACTTCAGCCGGCCCCTCCGCCGAGTATACAAATCCGAAGGAACAAGTCTCATTTGCGGAACCTCAAGGGTCACATGAGGAGGAGGGGCGAGGGGAGGGTGGCGGGGAGGTGTCCAAACGTCCCCCAACGGACCCCTTTGCAAAACTCGCCTCCCCTCTTATATCTCTCACCCGGCTGAGCAATTTTTATCCCTTCGGAGTGATTTGCGAAAAAAACAAATCCTACTTGAGGGAGCGGGGTAGGGGAGGGGGTAGGGGGAGGGGGGAGGGGGTAGAGGGGAAGAGGCGACGGGCGGCGACGACCCGCAGACGGAGAGCGAGGGTCGTAAGGGTGGACGACCTCCCCTTCGGTCCTCCCCTCCTCGCCTTGACCCTATCTCTCTTGGATGGCTCGCTGTCCGTCATATTTGTATCTGATTGGTCAAGTGAATTTCCTCATTGTCGCTGATTGGCGCCATGAATCCGCGCATTGTCCCTGATTGGGTAAATGAATTCGCACTGTTGGTCTTGATTGGTGGCGTGGCGAGTGTCATTTGCGTCTCGTCCGTCAAAAAACTTTGGGGGGGGGGCGGAGAGGTCAACGTTGTCAGCGCTAAGTCACCGCCTCCATGCCCGGTTTTTCGAGAATGTAAAAGGAAAAAAGTAGCACCCTAACACAGCATTTCCGTGATATCTAGGGAAAGAACGATATAGATAAGCAGAGAAAAGGACAAAACCAAGAAACACGCAGGGAAACATAGCGCAACAACAAGAAAGAAAGAGAGAGAGAAGAGGAAGAAGGTTAAGAATAAGGCATTGGCAACGATGGGTGGTCGAGGTAGCGGCCGCCAGCTATGGAAAGCAAATGAGGCGAGTGTCGTGAGGATCATCAGAATTGACGCTGGGAAAGAGTGCGAATAGATCTCGTTTCTCCTTTCTACTTCCCTTTCCTCTCCTCCTCTCTGTTTTCCGTTTGCTTTTGCTTATTCCATCACGTTTTTTGTCTTTGTTATTTTGTATATTGTGATTTCAAAACATCATCTTTGTTGGTGTTCGTGAAAGTGGTTCGTCCGGGCTGTTTCCTTTCTTTCTTCCAGCGTCCTTCTTTATTTTCATGAATACTGTTTTACTGTCTTCATTTCATTCTCATATTCTCTTATATCATTCCTTCTTTATTTTTCTAATTCATCTATAGTTATCCGAGTCTTCAATGCGTCTTTATTTTTCCCTCTATCTCTCCCTTTCCCTTTTCTCTTTAACCCGTTTTCCCAACTGTTCTTTGCTCTTGCTTCACACCTTTTTCTTCCTACCCACCTTTCCTGCTTTACAGTCATCATCATAATCTCTCCAATCATCGCTTCCTTCTAAACATCTCCTCCTATCCAATTACCAACTTCTTCCAGACATCGCCTTTCCTCTTATTCTCTTTGTTTCGCCGTCCTCCTTCCCTCCCATTCCTCGTTTGGGTGAAAGAAGCACAGCAAAGTAGCCGAGTCGGGCCCAGACGTGATCGACGGCCGCGATGCAACGAGGCCGTTCAGTTTTTCCGCCTGTCTGATTTGCCGTTTATTGTGGGCTGGGGGAGGGGGGGGGGGAGGAAGAGGTGTATAGAGAGGGGAATAGGGGGTAGGAAGAGGGAGAGGGAGAAGAGGAGGTTGAGAAGAAGGGAAAAGGAGAGGTTGAAGAAAAGGAAGAGGGAGAGGAAATGGTCAAGGGAGAAAGAAAAGGAGAGGGAGAGAAAAGGGAAGTGGGAGAAAATGTAGGGAGAGAGAAGGAGAGGGAGAGGTAGAGGGAGAAGTAGAAAGAGAAGGCGAAGGAGGAAGAGGGGAAGAGAAGGGGAAGGGGAACAGGAAAGGGAAGGGGACAGGAAACACACATACTGAAAATACATACGAACCTCTGAGAATAAAGCTCGAGATTACATCGCAGTGAGCAGTTTTCAAGGCTCTTGTAAGTGGGTCAGATATAATACTTGTCTTCAAAGCAGTGTTTAGACTTGAGAGTCAGGAAACAGGAGTTATTGCTCTCTCTCTCTCTCTCTCTCTCTCTCTCTCTCTCTCTCTCTCTCTCACACACACACACACACACACACACACACACACACACACACACACACACACACACACACACACACACACACACACACACACACTCACTCACTCACTAGGTAACAACTAAAAGGCAGGGGTTTGAGGAAGTAGACAGGTGACCTCATGGATAAAATGATTACAGAAACAGCCAGTTAGTCAGATAGAGACAGCTCCCCCCCCCCTTCCCGCTGCCATTTAAGGAAGAGCGACACAAGTAATAACTGCCGTGACATCTACGAGGTCAAGAAACAAAACACGGCGGGACATGAGCCATAACAGGGGCCCTTCATCTCTCGGGGAAATGCCACCCGCCCATGATATAAAGGTAATGACCCAATCCAATCACCTCCCCCTCCCCTTTCATCTCTCGCAGGAGGGGGAGGTCAGAGGGAGACGGAGGGAGACAGGGGGTCAACTGTGACCTCAATAAAAGATAATAAAGCGAGCCAATCGGAGATGAGGATGTCCTTCTCGCTGAGTCTTAACAGCCAATCCACTTATGGCGTTCTTTTGATCCTATAGGAGGAGGGCCGGGGATAGGAGCTTGGGGCGGGGGTGGGGGTATGGTGGTGGTTGCTTGCGATTGTAGTTGCATTGTTGTAGATTTACGGATAAGTTTGATACATTGTTATTGCTCCTTTAGACAAAAGGGAGGCCGTGATCATATATATAATGGGAACGCTGATTATACTAGGAAGGCACAATATATTTTATATCTATTTCTATCTGTTTATCTGTATGAAATATATTCTACATATATGTATATATATGTATATATATATATAGAGAGAGAGATAGATAGATAGATAGATAGATAGATAGATAGATAGATAGATAGATAGATATATAGATATTCATGTGTGTGTGTATGTGTGTGTGTGCGTGTGTGCGTGCGCGCGCGTGCGTATACACACACACACACACACACATATATATATATATATATGTATATGTATGTATTGTAATTTGTACAATGATTCAAATAATACATGTAATAATGAATCAAATAATAATCTAATTTTCGTCTGTATCTCACCATCACCATCATTCTTTTTCTTCACCTTCATTTTCCTCACCCTTATTCTCATTACTATCACACTACCAGTACCACATCGGTATCATCGGCAGTTTCACTGATATTATCTTTATTGTTATTAGTAGTATCTTCATACATTTCTGGGTGTGTTTCCTTCGTCCGCGCGTCCGCTTGCCCTTTACACTTACAATTTAGGCCTGAAATAATATTCTATGTGGTTGTGGATATTGATAATAATAATGATAATAATAATAATAATAACAATAATAATGATAATGATAATAATAATAACAATAATGATAATAATAATAATAATGATAATGATAATAATAATGATATTATTATTATTATTATTATTATTATTATTATTATTATAATAATCATCATTATTATTATTATTATCCTTATTGTCATCATAATTATTATGACTGTTATTATGATTATCACTTCTACTAATACTGCTTATTATTATTATCAGTAATCATTATGATTATGATTATTATGATGATGATGATTATTATTATTATTATTATTATTATTATCATCAATATCATTACCAATATTGTTGATATTATTATTGTTATTGCTATCATCATCATCATCATCATCATCATCATCATTATCATTATCATTATCATCATCATCATCATCATCATCATCATCATCATCATCATCATCATCATCATCATCATCATCATCATCATCATCATCATCATCATCGCACTGTTGATGTTATTATAATTATGGTTATCGTCATCATCATCATTAGCATTATTACTGTTATTGATATTGTTATTGTTATTATTATCATTGTTATTAATGTTGTTACTGTTTATTATTATTATTGTTATTATTATTATGATTATTATTGTTGTTATTATCATTGTTGTTGTTATTGTTATTATTATTATTAGTGTTATTGTTATTATTCATTATTTATTATTTTATTTATATATTATTATTGTTGTTGTTGTTATCATCATCATCATTATGATGATAATGATCATCATTATCGTCATCATTACTGGAGCATGCATTTAATACTGCGCCGTGCACTTACTCCTGAACCTGTTCTCTAATGCGGCAGTCTGTCAAGAATGATCACTAACGCCAGCTGGCAGTCACTCCGGGCCTTCCCCACCAATAACAACAGAACCGGCACGAGACGGAGACGGCAGGCGACCCTCATCCATGCAACAATACTTAATCAGCATTTTCTTGATTCTGTTTATTTGTTTGTTGTTTTAGTTCGTGGTCTCAGGGCAGAAATACTTCACGTGAGGGACTCATTACCCTGAACTTGTTCTTAGTTGATGGTGCTACAGCGATAGACATATTTTCTTTCATTGTCTCTTTGCTATTACTTATGGCAGCATGCTAGCCTAAACAAAGCTACGGAACACCTCGCACGGCATCCCAATTCATAGGCGTCTCAAAACGGGGGACTGGATGATCCACCGAGAAAAGAAGAAAAATCAAATAACGAAAAAAGCAGATGAAAATAGATGAAAAGGAGACGGATCGAAAGGAAGAAATTACGCTTCCCTTTTGAGCCCTGGAGAAAAAAGTTTAGCTACATCCCCTAGGGAGGAATTTCCAGCTCTCACCTTCCCCTCTTAATATTAACATTTTTTCCACAATGGCGTCGCAATCACTCCTTTTAGTGACGTCAATCCCTTCTTAGACATTTTTCGCACCAACTCTTCAGTCCCGCGTCGATAATTTTATTAAAACCTACTTTTTTTCTTCCCCTTCCACTCTTACATCAAAAGG
>NC_061824.1:16758062-16760562 GCF_019202785.1 Penaeus chinensis
CCTCCCCCTCCCCTCCCTCCCTTACTCCCTCCCTCCCTCCCTCCTCCCTCCCTCCCTCCCTCCCTCTCTCTCTCTCTCTCTCTCTCTCCTCTCTCCTCTCTCTCCTCTCTCTCCGATTTCTATACATCACTATACATCACATTCACTCACTCTCTCTCTTTTCCTTATCGCATATGAAGTTCTCGATAAGGCACATTTACAGAGGGGTAGATATAATGAAGAATAACACAAGGAAAAAATAAGAAATGGAACTAGGTGAAAAGAGTTTGAGAAAGAAGATTATCAGAGAAGCAGAAGAGATAAATAGAAATAAATAAGAAAAGCCAAATACTCATTCTGGAGGTGGCGACAGCAACTAAAAGACATGGAGGAATTGAGAGAAAGGAAAGGGAAGGGGAAAAGGAGCGAAGAGTTAGGAGAGGGAGCAGGGAGTGCCGGAGGCGGCTGTGCCCTAGCATCGAAGAAGGGGATTTTGTCTTACGAGAAAATAGTAATCCTGACCTCTGGCCCTGCATGGCTCGCCTCGGGACAGGGCGAGGAGAAGAGGGCGGAATGAGAGTGGAAGGGGCTAAACACTTTCGGGCGATATCGTTTCACATGATAAGATGAAGGTGCTTGTTCTATATACATGCTGGAGGAGGAGCGCGTATCTGCATGCGTGCTGGGTATCAGCGTGAGGTTGTGTGATAAAAGTTTCACCTAGAAGAATTAGCCGATGGCAGGCGCGATTTCATCTACAAATTATCTTTCACAATATCTCACTATATCATTGAGTTGCGTTGTTGTGACGAACGGTATCTCTTTGTGTAAAGTGCTTTTGTCGTCCATATACCTTGATGCGTGCGAGTGCGATTTTCAAGTGTTTAAACTTGAAAAGTTAAAAACAGGAAGCTGGGGTTTGTAGGGCGGCCAGCCGGGAGGATATTTTCAATTGGTGACATTTCCGCCGGTGTAATTTAGTGGGTAGGCATGGAGGAGGAGGGCAAGGAGGAGGAGAAGAAGGGGAGACGAAAAGAGGACAATAAAAAGAGAAGAAACACATATATGCATAAGGGTATCTATATATTCCTCTTTTACACAAACACACACACACACACACACACGCGCGCGCGCGTGTGTAGATGTGGATGTTTGCGTGGATGGGCCTCTTTTTATATATGCCTGCTTATATCTACATAGGTATAATCGGAATAAGTATAACAGTAGATGATAAACCTTAAAAAGAAAAGGCAGAGGGAAAGAGTGCGCCTAAGAAAGCTTCTCGACTCGGCACAAAACCAGTCCGAGTGACGTCCGGCAGAGACCCGAGCACAAAACACCCTGTCAGGATACAAGAGACAGATTCCACCTTTGTTATTTCCACTCTGCTGCGGCGAAAAACGAGACATCTGGTGAGGAATTACTAAACTACAGCTTAGTTCCAGCTCTTGCCCCTCTCCCCCACTCCCCCCATCGCGAGAGCCCCAGCCCTGAAATTACTTGAAGAGAGTGAATTTGGTAATATTTTATTTCTCTCTCTTGGTTTCTTATGGATATTTCTATTTTATAATATCATACTAATAATCATGATTATTATGGCCAGCTTCACTTATAATTATAAATGATCTTATTGGCGTTGCTATGGTTATAATTGTTGTTCTTATGGTTGCAGCTGTTGCTATTGCTACTACGACTACTCTTATTACTTTTAAATAATCGTAGTCGTCCTAATCATCAACTTCGTTATCATCATCGTTATCGTCATCATCATTATCATTATTATCATCACCACCACCACCATCAACTTCGTTATCATCATCGTTATCGTTATCACATCATCATCATCATCGTCATTGTCATTGTCATTGTCATTGTCATTGTCATCATCACCATCACCATCACCATCACCATCACCATCACCATCACCATCATCATCATCATCATCATCATCACCATCACCATCACCATCATCACCATCACCATCACCATCACCATCATCATCATCATCATCATCAATTTGTTAAAGAAATGACCATTACGAACGTGGATATCATGTTTGATTTATTAGCGTTTGAATCGCTCATTTGTAATAAAGGTTCGCAATGTAAGCAGGAAGAATAAATTGATTGGATGGTTTAATTGAATCGACCAACGATAATTCGGTGTTATGTGGCCAATATGGTAACGTAATGTGTAATTAGTCATTTTAGAGAATTGTTTAAAGTGGAATAGGATCCCATTATAGTGATTTTTGTCTGATCTCGTGTAAATGTGAAATTGATTTAATATATCCGTACTTTAAATTGTCGTTATATAACTTTTTATGAAGGGGAATATATGGTTTAGTACGAATTTGCTGAGTATGTAATTGCAGATATGCTTATGTATTTGTTTTTGTTTGGTTAACTACTCATTTGGGCGCATTTATTTTATTTCCTGGATCAGTTTCCTTCGTATAGGATAATAGCTTAACTCCTGAGACATTAAGTTAGAGGAGGAGCCTTGTTACAGGAGGTTAGAT
>NC_061824.1:16768062-16770562 GCF_019202785.1 Penaeus chinensis
CCTCGGCAAGAGAAGGTAGAAATGACGAGCCGAAAGAACGGGACGGGGGGGAGGGGGTATGGGGTTGGGTGAGGGGACAGCAGGCCGGGTCAAGGGGTCTCCCGCCATGCCTTAACGTCCTCGGTTTATTGTCGCGGGTTACTTGTTGATTCTTCCCAAGTTGGAGTCGTTAAAACGCTGTTATGGCGTCTCTGGAGCCGAGGAATAAAAAGTTAATGCACTTATCCGAGGTTTTAATGCACATTCACCCCAGGCCCGAGCTGTGATGGCCGGCCCGCTGGACTGTCCCGAATATGTCCCACGCCGTCTCCCTCTCCCCCTCGCCCCCCTCCCTCGATCTTGGAGCTTTGTTTGATGCCTTCATGCCTCTGCCCTTCGATGCCTGGGTCCTTCGGTTCTCCTCCCCCTTCCCCTTTCTTCTCTCCCCTCCACGTCCTAAAGCGTTGGGCGCTTGCGTAAAACCCCGAATAATTTAAGATGGATTCCAGGGATCTTTTGGAATGTATTCGTCTTTGTTTCCCTCTCCTCCTCCGTCTTTTATTCCACGTTGCTTTGATTTCTAAATCTAGTTCTTTATCCGCTCCTATCCCCCTTGCCCTCCCTCTTCCTTTTAGGTATTTCATTTTCTTTTTTTCCCATTTTCTGATTTTATTTTGACATCATCATTGATTTAGTATATGACTATCTTAATCCTCGTTACCTGGAATATCATGACCATCACTATCGTCATCATCTCATTTTCTTTCCTCTTCTCCTTCTCTTTATTTTTTTTCTTCTTTTTCCACCTCCTCCTCCTTCTACTCCTCCTCCTCCTCCTCCTCCTCCTCCTCCTCCTCCTCCTCCTCCTCCTCCTCCTCCTCCTCCTCCTCCTCCTCCTCCTCCTCCTCCATCTCCTCCTCCTCCTCCTCCTCCTCCTCCTCTTCCTCCTCCTCCTCCTCCTCCTCCTCCTCCTCCTCCTCCTCCTCCTCCTCCTCCTCCTCCTCCTCCTCCCCCACCTCCTCCCCCACCTCCTCCTCCTCCTCCTCCTCCCCCTCCCCCTCCCCCTCCCCCTCCCCTCCCCCTCCTCCCGCACCCCCTCCTCCACCTCCTCTTCCTCCTCCTCCTCCTTCTCCTCCTCCCCCTTATCCCCCTACTCTCCCTCCTCTACCTCCTCCACCCCACTACCACCTCTATTTCCACCTCCTCTTCCTCCTCCCCTTCTTCCTTTTCCTCCTTCTCCTCCTCCTCCTCCTCCTCCTCCTCCTCCTCCTCCTCCTCTTCCTCCTCCCCTTCTTCCTCTTCCTCCTTCTCCTCCTCCTCCTCCTCCTCCTCCTCCTCCTCCTCCTCCTCCTCCTCCTCCTCCTCCTCCTCCTCCTCCTGTCAGATCCCCCACTACACACGATAATCTAAGAAAAAATTGACCATGTGGCATGTTACAGCAGGAAATCTCCTGATATCCCAGAATGAGAGAAACATAAATTAAAATTTAGATAAATAAAAAATGCCTTGTAAGAAGATAGAGAGAAAATGAACGGAGAGGATAGCATAAAAAAAAGCAGGAAAACGGTAAGATGGAAGGAAAAATTTTAGTACAGGACATAAGGAAGAAATTAAGTCAGGTAGAAGAACCAGGGAGCTGCATGCAATATGTGGTGATGCTTATAAGTGCAGTCTTGCACGGTCCAGCTATATTTCATTAATAACGTCGCTGTAGGCTCATTGCTATGCTTTTTTCAGTATATTAGGCATCTTAGATGGAGCTACCGGCCACGTAGTACGATTCTTTGTATTATATTTCAGAGCCAGATGATGAGGAAACTGAAACTCCCCGATACACAGTAGAACAAA
This sequence comes from Penaeus chinensis, assembly GCF_019202785.1. Classification (NCBI taxonomy): domain Eukaryota; kingdom Metazoa; phylum Arthropoda; class Malacostraca; order Decapoda; family Penaeidae; genus Penaeus; species Penaeus chinensis. The sequence goes on from NC_061824.1 coordinate 16,769,890, forward strand.
CAAGAAATAGTTTATACAATAAAGTATATATAACACTAGAGGGAGTAAAACCCTTTATTGGACTGAAGTATATTGTATTGAAGAGCTGACGGTCAGCAAGCGTAACATTTAATATTCATCTGTTTTAGCTGATCAGCATGCGGTCATTAGTACATAATTATAGAAATATATTGTCAGCAACCCCAGGGAGACATGCACACCAATGCATGCAACACACGCACACGTAAACACCACGTACATGCCTGCGTACATAACATGCCTACGCACATAACCACATTTGTTGACCTGCGCATATCGGCGTTAAAACATACATACAGCTAAGCGTATGACTTCACATACAGCTGCACATACAGCTTACACATACAAACCCACATAGGCGCGGCGCACGTACAGCTTGCGTCATTGAGAGCGCACATAATTCAACACTCGTTCATACACACACACTCACATACGCAAATACACATGCACATACATATACATAAACAGATGCACATACATATATTCATACTTTTAAACATACACACTTGCGCATTGTGCACGCTATGGGACGCACATACACGCGGATCACAACACACGGGGTGAGCGTCATCTAGGGATGGAGGGGTGCAGTGTGTCACGCTACGTTTACATTTGCATTATTATTGCTGTAATAATGATGATGATGATAATAATA
>NC_061824.1:16795562-16798062 GCF_019202785.1 Penaeus chinensis
TGAGGAATGGTTAATATTGCGTGGTGTGTGCAATTGTGTGTGTACTGAATATTGTGTATGAGTCTATGTGCTCATGGGCATATGCATGTATTGCGTTCGTGCATGTGTATTCTGCGTGAGCGTGTGTAGCAAGTGCAGCCGTGCAGCCTCGGCGCTAGGCCCCGCGGAAGCGTCGCAGATGTCTTGTCTCAAGTTAGGAATGACTTTCCCTTCTGCAGAGCGGCACAAGTTGGATCCTCTCCATCAAGAAGCAATCCTAGAAATCTGAGGACCAATCAAATAGTAATTCCCTGTCGTTAGATGAGCAAATCGGAACTCTCGGCGTGAAACTTGGAAAAGAAGAAAATCGAGGCTAGAACCATCACCTAATTGGAATCTAATTCTCTCTCTCTCTTCAAGTCTCTTCCTCCCTATCTCCCCCTCTCTCTCCCTCTCTCTCTCTCTCTCTCTCTCTCTCTCTCTCTCTCTCTCTCTCTCTCTCTCTCTCTCTCTCTCTCTCTCTCTCTCTCTCTCTCTCTCTCCCCCTCTCTCCCCTCTCTCTCCCTTCCCCCCTCTCTCTCTCTCTTCCCCCCTCTCTCCCTCCCTCCCCCCCCCTCTCTCTCTCTCTCTCTCTCTCGCTCCCCTCCCCTTGGGTCGTTGATGGGTGCAGTCCAAGCTCGTCTTAGATAATCTTGAACTTTCTATAGATAGATTTCATTGCCTGTATACCGAGACGAGTAGTCGGCAGGTTGCTACCGAAGCAATTTGCAAGATACAGGGGGGAGTGGGGGTGGTTTGAAGAGACGGATCTAGATAGGGATGGGTGAGAATTGAATGAATAAGTAAGTGGAGATAGGCGATGGGTACAAAAGAAAGGGAAGAAGGACAAAGAGAGAAGAGAGAAGAGGGAGAGGAATGAGAATGAAGAGAGAAAGAAGAGGAAAAGAAGAGAGAAAGAGAGCAGAGAGAGAAAGAAAGGAGAGGGGGGGGGGGGGAGAAAGAGAGAGGGATGGTGAACGAATGAGAGATTAGAACTTGGATACAGAGAAATGCAAAAGCGAGCGAAGGAGAGGGAGGAGGAAAGCAGAAACAGAAACAGCGAGAGAAGAGAAGGGGAGAGGGGGCAAGGCAGGCGGAGAAAGTGAACATAAGTAAGGGAAAGTGAGGGAGTGGCAGGTGGAGAGGAATATCATGGCGCCTGAGAGAGTCGGCCTTCAGGAAGTTATCTCGGAAGATGCAAGCAAAGGAGGGTGGGCCGGCCAGTGAGAGGGGGAGGGGAGGGGGGCAGGAGGAAGGAGGAGCGATTTAATGAAAATTCTGAGGGAAATGGGTGGATGGATGGGTGAATAAATGGATGGATGGAAAAAGAAGAGAGGGAAAGGAAAGGGAGGAGGAAAGGGATGGAGAAGGAAAGGGGAAAGGAAGGGAAAGCGAAAGGTGGAGGATGAGGGAGAGGGGAAGGGAGAGGAGGAAGGAGGAGAGGAGAGTGAGAGTGAGGCGGAGGAGGAGGATAAGGGAGAGGGTGAATGAGAGTGAGAGGGAGGGGGTAATTGCAAGGGTGAGGGAGAGGGAGAAAGAGAACAAGAGGGATAGGAAGTGGGAGAGAGTGAGAGAGAGGGGATGGTAAGTGGGGATTGAAAGTAAGGAAACATGAATATACAGAGAACAATTTTATGTTGAGTCCGCTGTTTCCAAATACAGTAGCTCCGAGTACTTTATTAACATCTGTGATATTTCTTCGCCGGTTTAGACTGTTCGCCTTCTCATTTCATCTCGATGCGGCTGTTTATAATACTGACTTCAGAGATATTGCCTGAAATCGTGATAAATCCATATTCGCTTGCTATTCGTTTTACCCATGAAATCCTAGTATGCAAATTACATAGCATTTCGCATGATTCATACTAATTCATAACTTTCCCTGTTGGCTTCGATTTGCGGCTTTTTACAATCCATTTGAAAACCATTTTTATGATTTAGTTGAAATTAGCTCGTACTATGCGTGTTTCAATCGGCAAAGCTAAATTGATTCACAATATTATAACCAGAATGATTCGTGAAATGACTTCATAACCTGGATGGTTAATGATGGATTGCGCCTAATTTTTGGAATAAATGTTTTGCGCGTTTTGGGGGTCGGGGCGAGAGGAAAAGGCGATGGGGGGAAGGAGCGTGGAGAGAAGCACGATACGAGGAAGAACAACGAAGAAAGAGCAGATTGGATGAAGACTTTGAAGGGAAGAAGGGTAGAAAGAATAATTCAAAATAGAAGAAGAAAAGAAACACACAAAAAAAAAGAAAAAAAAAAAGATTGAGAAGAAGAAAAAGAAAATTGAGAATAGGGAAAATAAGATGATGAAGACGAAGAAGTAGAAGAAGAAAAGCAGAAAAGAAGAAGACGAAGATAAAGAAGAAGAAAATTGAGGAAAGAGAAAATATGATGAAGACAAAGAAGAAAACGAAGCAGAAGATGATGAAGAAGACGAAGAAGAAGAAGAAGAAGAAGAAGAAGAAGAAGAAG
>NC_061824.1:16818062-16820562 GCF_019202785.1 Penaeus chinensis
ATTATCATTGCTATCATTATTATTATTATTCTATTATTATTGTTATTGTTATCATCCGCATTATCATCATCATCATAGTTATTATTATCATTATTACGGGAAATAATTTTATTATTATCATTATTATTATCATTATTATTATAGTTTTAGATATTATTGTCATCCTTATTACTTTTACTTTTATTATTTATATTGTTATTATTATTATCATTATTATTATCATTATTATTAGTAGTAGTAGTAAGTAGTGCTATTATTAATATTGTTAGTATTGTTATTATTATTTTCACTACTATTTTATTGTTATTATTCTTATTCTTATTATTATAATTATTATCATTGTTATTATTAAAGTTATTATTATTATTATTATCATTGTTATTATTATAATTATTGTTATTGATATTATCATTGGTATTCTTATGCTTTATCTTATTGTTGTTTTTGTTGTTCTTCATATTCTTATTCTTGCTCTTATTATTCTAATCTTAGTTATTATTGTTATTGTTATTAGTATTATTATTATTATTATTATTATTATTATTATTATTATTATTACTGCTGTTGCATTATCATTATCATCTTTACTATAATTATTATTGTTATTGTTTTTCTCAATGTTATTATTATTATGTTTGTTGTTATCACTATTTGTATTATTTGTTGTTGTTATTATCTTTATTATTATAGTTATTATCATTATCATTTTTATTATTATTATTGATATTATTATTGTTATTATTATTGTTATTATTATTATCATCATCATTATCATTTTTATTATTATTATTATTTTCATCATCATTATTATTATTATTATTATTGCTATTATTATATCTTTATTATATTTGTTATATATGTTATTATTGATATCATCATCATATTATTATTGTTGTTGTTGTTGCTGTTGTTTTATTACCATGGTTATTATCATTATTATTTTTATCATCGTTACTATTACCATCTTTATTTATTGTCTATATTTTTGTTATTATTATTATTATTATTATTATTATTATTATAGTTATTATTATTATTTTTATTATTATAATTATTATTGTATTTATTGTCAACATTTTTATTATTTTTATTATTGTTATTATTATTACTATTGTTATTATTATTATTGTTATTGTTATTATTATTATCATTATTTTCATTCTGTTATTGATATTGTTATTACTGATATTGTTATTATCATTCGTGTTATTCTTCTTATTATCATTCCTATTATCATTAGTAGTAGTATCATTCTTATTCTTATTCTTGTTACTATCATTATCATTATCATTATTATTATGATTGTTATTATCAATATAATATTTTTTTTTGTTATTATTATCATCATTGTTATTACTATTCCTATCATTGATAATGATAATAATACTGATAATGATAACAATAAGAATTATAATATACTTATTGTTATTATTATTATTATTATTATTATTATTATTATCATTATGATTGTTGTTGTTGTTGTCGTTATTTTTATTATCATTATCATCGTCATTATTATTATTATTATTATTATAATTATCATTGTTATATTATCATTATTACTGTTATTATCGTTATTGTTTTTTAATAATAATTATCATCATTATTGTTATTGTTATTTTTATTATTGTCATAATCAGGTTTTATTATTAGGATTATCACCAATACAACAAAAAAAATGACAATGATGATAATCATAATGATGGCGATAATATTAATATTAATAATAATTATTAGTAGTAATAATTATAATGATAATAATGATTATATTAATAATTAAAATGATAATGATAATTATATTAATCATTATTGTGATAATAATAATAACAATGATAATGTTAATAGTAATAATAAGAATGGTTATAATAATTATTATTATTACCATATTATTATTATTGTTGTTGTTGTTGTTTTTGTTGTTGTTGCTGTCATTATTAGGTTTTATTATTTTTATCTATTTTATGATAATTGTTGCTGTTATGATAGTAATAATAATAAGTATTATTATTATCATTTTATTATTATTATCATTTTTAATATAATTGTTATTATTATTATGATAATAGCAATGCTAATAATGATGATAATAATAATAAATGTTATTATTATTGTTGTTATCATCATCATTATCATTTCCATTATAATAATAATAATAATAATAATAATAATTGTTATTATTATTATTATTATTATTATTATCATTATTGTTATTATCATTATTGATATTATTATTATTTTTATTATTATTATTTTTATTATTATTATCATTATTATTATTGTTGTTAATATTTTCATTATTATTAGCTTAATAATAATATATATTTTTTTACTTATCATTATTATTATTATCATTATCATTTTTACTATTGATATTACTACTGATATTATCATCATCATTGTTATTATTATAATTTATTATTATGATTGTTGTCTTTTATTATTTTTGTTAATATTATTATTGTTATTGTTATTATTTTCAATATTATTAATATAGTTTTTA
>NC_061824.1:16840562-16843062 GCF_019202785.1 Penaeus chinensis
CTCTTCCTCCTCCTCCTCCTCCTCCTCCTCCTCCTCCTCCTCCTCCTCCTCCTCCTCCCTAGTCGTCTTCGAACATCAATTTCGCGTTATATTCAGTCTCCGGGATGATTGTGTGGCCGCATCATCAATCAGCGGAGTAAGGGAGGGGTGGGGGGGGGGGCTGGTTAAAGGGTGGGTGGGAATATCGCGTCTTCCTTCCTCCACTTATTTCCCACCTTTATTTCCACCCTTTCTTGCATCGTTTGCTTCGCTGTCATTTCCCTGTTTCTAATAAGCTTCATCTCTTTTATTTGTGTTGCCTTTCGTTTTTCTCATTTGACTTTGTTTCCTTCACTTTAAGGAAAGGGATTGAGAGCAAATTATCCTTTTGCTTATGTTTTCCAGAATTTTTGCTCACTGATGACATCGTTGTTTTTGCCATTATCCTTCGCAACAATGCATCGTTGAAAGGAAGCGAATGAACATGTCGTGCGGTGTGCGATTTTCTTACAGATGTTTTATTAGTGTTACTGACGTGACGTTCCATGTATTTCAGGAAGGACTTTCATCATTTGTTACCCAGTGGTGATATTCAAATGCAAATGTAAAGTTAAATCTGTCGTGTCTGTTAATGCTGAGAAATTACGTGCCGATCACATGGTTCTCAAGTGTGCATTCTGTATTGGCTCAGTCCAAGTCTTTGCGGAATCCCAATAGTCCTTTGAGAATAAAGGAATTCCGGATCGCCCCTTCCCCTTCCTTAAAGACGTTCCTCCTTCACCGCAGACGCCCAAACGTCGCCGCCGTCTGCGTCTTGACCATCACTTAAGCGTCAATTTTCCCTTTTAGCGGATGTGCGGGGTGACAATGGAGGAATTCGGGGGAGTCATCACTTCACAGGCCTGATGTCCTTTGATGCTCACGCTATTAATTAATGCCCTCCAGCCTCCCCGTCCCCTCTCCCCTCCCCCTCCCCTCCCGGTGATGGTGAATTACACCCACAGTGGGGGGGGGGGGGAGCGGGGGTAGGAAGGGAGCTTACTTGCGAGAGAAGGAGAGGTTTTGTTCCTAAGGGGGAGGCACATCTTAGGGAAGGGAGGAATTCCTGTGCAAAGGGAGGAAGACAGGCAAAGGAAGGAAATGGGGTAGAGGGACAAGGAGAAGGGGATGAGAATCAGAGATTGGCAGATTAAGAGAGAGATGGAAACGGAAAAGGAAAAGAAGAAAAAAATAAGGAAGAGAAGAAGGAGAGGGAGAAAGAGAGAGAGAGAGAGAGAGAGAGAGAGAGAGAGAGAGAGAGAGAGAGAGAGAGAGAGAGAGAGAGAGAGAGAGAGAGAGAGCGAGAGAGAGAGAGAGAGCGAGAGCGAGGGCGAGAACATTTGTAGAGACAGACTATCTATCTCTCCCTCCCTCCCTCCCTCCCTCCCTCCCTCCCTCCCTCCCTCCCTCCCTCCCTCCCTCCCTCCCTCCCTCCCTCCTTCCTTCCCTCTCTCCCTCCCTCCCTCCCTCCCTCCCTCCCTCCCTCCCTCCCTCCTATTCTCTCTCTCTCTCTCCCTCTCTCCTTCCCTTCCTCTCCCTCTTTCTGTCACCCTCCCTTCCTCCCTCCCTTCCTTCCTTCCTTCCTTTCTTCCTTCCTTCCTTCCTTTCTTCTTTCTTCCCTCCCTCTCTCCCTTCCTCTCGCTATATATATATATATATATATATATATATATATATATGTATATATATGTATATATATATATATTTATATATATGGTTGTATGTGTGTTTGTGTGTGTGTGTGTTTGTGTGTGTGTTTGTGTGTGTGTGTGTTTGTGTGTGTGTGTGTGTGTGTGTTTGTGTGTGTGTGTATTTGTGTGTGTGTGTGTGCGTGTGTGTGTTTGTGTGTATGAAAATATATATGATATTTACACACACACACACACACACACACACACACACACACACACACACACACACACACACACACACACACACACACAGAGGGGGGGGGGGGGGGTGCGGAGGAAGAAAAACAAACAGAAAGCACAAGGCAGGTCATCTGATTGGCACGGGCGCGCTCGAAAGCTGGCAGTTGTGAGTGGCACCGGGAGACGGAAGGTCGGGAGGATCTGCATATCATTAAAGAGAATATCGGTAATCATAATCGTGTCGCAGACGGAAAATAAAAAGATGGTAGGCCTATTATGCTGATTTTTACCGGGGTCCCCTATGCGGCCAATATCTTGTGGCAGGGAAGGCCGCGATTGTTGCTCCAGAAGAAGGGGGAGCTGGGGAATACGGTGAAAGGGAGGGGGTAGGAAAGGAGGAGGGGAAAGGGAGGCGAGGACTGCAAAGGAAGGAGAAGAGGAGGAACGAAGATGATAAAAGGTAGATGAAAATAGATAAAAAATAGGAAATGCAATTTGAAAACAAACGAAGAAGCCAAATCAGCAATAGAAACAGAAGAACCCAGGAATAGATAAAGCCACTGTCACGACCGGAGTGCCATAACAGCAGAGAGCCAGAGGGCCATCCTAGC
>NC_061824.1:16848062-16850562 GCF_019202785.1 Penaeus chinensis
TCTCTCTCTCTCTCTCTCTCTCTCTCTCTCTCTCTCTCTCTCTCTCTCTCTCTCTCTCTCTCTCTCTCTCTCTCTCTCTCTCTCTCTCTCTCTCTCTCTCTCTCTCTCTCTCCCTCTCTCTCTCTCTCTTTCTTTCCCTCTCTCTCTCTCTTTCTTTATCTTTCTCTCTCTCTTATATATTATGCTACTAGCAGTTTTATTAAGTATATTTTTATTTCTTGTTATCCGTCTCTTTTCATCCCTTTCCATCTGCTGTTTCATTTAAACCAGACATTGACAAGAACAAAACCGACGAGTAAAAAAAAAAAAAAAGGCTTAGGCCATAGGATAAGAGCAAGAAATCGCAAGGAAGTAGTGAACGCAAGCACATGACACCCGCCCTTCCCCTCAAACACACCCCGAAGTAGGCCAGGGCGACTCGTAATACATTATCGGATGTCCTGTCCCGCGGGAAAATGTCCTGCAGCCCGAGAGAGGAAGAGCGCTGGACAATATGATATTTCGTTTAGCTTGCTCCTTCCAGTGATTAGTTATTCGTTCCTCTCATTCATTTATCTGTTCTTTGAAGATAATTTCTGAACACCGTTTCCATTGGTTCTTTTGTTTCATAAATCATTTCCGATTCCGCCGGTGCCCCTTGCTGTTCGTTAGGGATTTTCATCGCTCTTTGAGTTCGTGCATTTGTGTAGACTCCCTTGATGGTCCATTCTACCCTTTTGATTTTGTATTCTTTTTTTTTCTCAAACTCTAACTGCAAGAATGCCAGCATATATGAGCATTGGTGATGAACACAAACTGCAGGTGAACGATAAGGGATAGAATAGGAAATGAAGAACGGCGGTGATTAAACGAACGAGGGAAATTGCGGTACCATATCCTGTAATTGATTTATGTGGTCATTTATGTATTTTTCAGTTCATTTTTTATATTATCATTAATATTCATAATTACCGTCACATTTAATTTTACTGACTTATGTGAATATAAGCTAAATCATACGGACTACCAAAGTGAGAAAAAATGCCAAGAGAGAATTACAGGTAAAACTAAAATAAATAAAAAAATGTGAGGCAATACAGACAACAACAAAAAAGACAGACAGAGAAGCACAAAAAGAGGAAGAGAGAGTGAGGGGACGACGAGGGATAAGTGGTCGTGTGGGAGGGGGGAGGGGGAGGGGGGAGGGGGCGGTCACGCACGCGGCGCTGGCGGGGAGACTTATGGTCTGGGGGTCGAGTGTCCCGCCTCGGCCGACCATTGTCCTCGTTCGGTTACTCACTTACTTCCCTCTCCATAATTACCCGTGTTGGAGAGGGAGAGGGAGTGGGAGAAGGAGAGGCTGAGGCAGAGGGAGTGGGAGAGGGAGAGGGAAAGAGAGGGAATGAGAGGGAGGAGTGGGAGGGGCAAAGGGAGAAAGAGAGGGAGAGGAAGAGGAAGGAGGGTTGAAAGGAGATGGAAAATGAGAGGGAGCGGGAGAGGGAGAGGGAAAGGGAGGGAAAGAGAGGGAGGAGTGGGGGAGGCAAAGGGAGAAAGAGAGGGAGAGGAAGAGGAAGGGGTGAAAGGAGATGGAAAACGAGAGGGAGTGGGAGAGGCAGAGGGAGAGGGAGAAGGAGGAGGAGAAGGAGGAGGAGAAGGAGAAGGAGGAGGAGAAGGAGAAGGGAGAGGGAAAAGAAGAAGGAGAGAGAGAGAGAAGAGAGAGAGAGAGAGAGAGAGAGAGAGAGGAGAGAGAGAGAGAGAAGAGAGAGAGAGAGAGAGAGAAGAGAGAAGAGAGAAGAGAGAAGAGAGAAGAGAGACGAGAGACGAGAGACGAGAGAAGAGAGAAGAGAGAAGAGAGAAGAGAGAAGAGAGAAGAGAGAAGAGAGAGAGAGAGAGAGAGAGAGAGAGAGAGAGAGAGAGAGAGAGAGAGAGAGAGAGAGAGAGAGAGAGAGAGAGAGAAGAGAGAGAGAAGAGAGAGAGAGAGAGAGAGAGAGAGAGAGAGAGAGAGAGAGAGAGAGAGAGAGAGAGAGAGAGAGAGAGAGAGATGTAGATGGCAGGTGTGAAGAGAAAGAGATAAGAAATGAAAAACTGAAACATTAAGAAGAAAAGAAATTGCGAATGATGTTTTTTTTTACAGCAATTTAAGCGATAATGACCTTTAATGACAACACTGACTTTGATAATGTTGTACTAACAAACGAAGAAAAGAAAACTTATGTCTCTTGGAGTTTTCCGCGATATTGTTGGTCAAACTTTTATTCAACGTCAAAATAATTACCATAAACAGTATGAATAAAAATAACTCTCTCTCTCTCTCTCTCTCTCTCTCTCTCTCTCTCTCTCTCTCTCTCTCTCTCTCTCTCTCTCTCTCTCTCTCTCTCTCTCTCTCTCTCTCTCTCCCTCTCCCTCTCCCCCCCTCTCTTTCTCTCAAAAAAAAAAAAAAAAAAAAAAAAAAGTTGACCTCCGTTAGAGCCTATTTCCCCGTGGCATTGCTCAGGTAGGCGCGGGAGTGAGGGTAATTTCA
>NC_061824.1:16855562-16858062 GCF_019202785.1 Penaeus chinensis
TTGTTTCCCGGCTCTTTCACGTCCAGAGTCCCTCTACCTGACTCCCAGCATAATAGAGAGCGAGTGAGAAGGGGGCGGGGTCAGGGGTTCAAGTAGTCACGTGACCCAACACGATTCCTGTATTGGGCGCGGCGTTTCTACAGAAACTATCCCATTAGGATTATGATTGTCATTACCAGTTATTGTTATTTGTGATACACGACCCAGTAATCGAGTCGTCAATATCAGGCAATTATCATAAGTGCAAGAGATTGCGTGTGTTCTCGTAGCATGTATGTGATTTAAAGCTGGGTAATGCTGGGGTATTTTGGATCTCATTAATGCATTCATTTTTTAGTATACTTTGATGTCTAGTTCGGAGTGGTTATAGAATGATTCATTAGCACAAATATAGTGCACGTAGCATATTCTAGTTCATTGGTAATCAAACATTCACATTTAGGACTTACGCATGTATCTGTATAGACCTATGCATGTATGTGTTCATGTCTACAGCAAATGAAGTAGAGTCAATGACTTGCAAAAGAAGGAAATAAATTGTGAGATAAGCAATAAAGATTAAATATTATAATGATTACTGACTCAGAATTATGTACATGTGTGTGTGTGCATATATATATGCATAAATTCACACACACACACACACACACACACACACACACACACACACACACACACACACACACACACACACACACACACACACACACGCACACACACACGCTGGTACTAATATTTGCTTTCTTTTTTTTCAGGTAAGATACATAGACTGCTGGCGCTGGATCTTCATGCCTGAGTATGTTATTCATCTCCCACTTGTTTCGTCATTACTTATTGGAGGGAAAACACATCAGAGCAGAGAGGAGAACATAAGAAGGAAAAACCGGAAAAACGAAAAAGATTGAGACAAGAATGAGGAGAGAGAGAGAGAGAGAGAGAGAGAGAGAGAGAGAGAGAGAGAGAGAGAGAGAGAGAGAGAGAGAGAGAGAGAGAGAGAGAGAGAGTATAATCGTAGCATAAGCGTCCGATGTGTGGAAGACGTTTAAGCGAAAGTGTTTTGAGAGTAGACGGAGGGAGTAGAAGCCTAGGGAACCGCCATGAGGAGAACGTGCAGGGGTCCAGTCCAGCGGTCATTCAGTATTCATGACAGCTATTGGTGTGCAGGGCTGAGGTGATTTTGTTAAGTGGTTCTTCTGGGTGAGGGAAATGGGCGGTTAGGGGGTGGGGGCGGGACTAGGGTAAAGGAACGGACGCGTGATCTTGAGGAGGGGGGGTGAAAGGGGGTGAGTGTGAGTAGAGGAGATTCAAGGGGAGAATTTTGCGTTTGATTATAGTTATAACCTGACCTCGACATGATATACGGTCACGTTAGCTATGGTTACGACAGGCAGAGGGAGAAGAAGGTAGGGAGGGATTAAAAGAGAGACTAATTGATTTATTTACGTGTTCGTAAGTGCTGATAGGTCAGGCCAGGCCAGATTAAGATGATCGTTATTTCCACAGCAAGAGGTGCTCTGAAAAGTCACTTTACACTTCACTCTCCGCCGCCGCATTGACAGATTTACGACGGCAAGTTCGATTCGGTCCGCGTGATCGCTAGCGCCGCTTTTTCGTGGAACCTCACGATGTTTAATATTTCTTCCGAGTCAATATAGTAATGAGGAGACGCAGCGGCTTCGGTATGAAAATAGGAAATGCGTTTCTTTGAGTAAAAATGTTTGGCATCACAGAGAAAGCCTGTTCGTTATCTGATATGCTTTCATAAGAAAATCTGCCTGATACATGATATTCATCTACTTCTGTATTCCGTATCTTTAGGTTAGTTCTTATTCCATTAGCGGTCTCCTGTAATCGACCGTGTCCGCTGAGGGTATCGGTGACCTGGCCCGTCAATCTTGATTGGTAACTGAGACAATAAGGATCTCATATATACACCCACGGAAACTTGCCCGGCATAAGTGCTATTTATGGAGTAGTTAAGGTTTCAAAGGCCTTTTCCATTCTTTCGTTTTGCGGCTCATAATTGTAACGCACAGGGTTTTGTCTCGCCAACCACCAGGCCCTTTCGATTCTCCCAGTCCACCCGCACTCCCGTCCCGACGAGACGAGCAGCGGGAGTGCGCCCTCGGAACCGGCCGATGCGGTCATCATCGTACATGACATATGCCCACGCACTTTCCTTTGGTATTTCCTTTCCTTCTTATTCACGAATATAATAATTACCATGGTGAAGTAACTATATGTCATGCATGGAGAACTTTATATTGACAGTAGGGGAGGGCAGTTTACGACAGACCTTTGGGTTAATCAGATAAAAAAGCCAGTAAAGTTATGACTTATAAGTATTTAGTCATTATCGTTAATACAACGAGGCAACTTTTTGTTATTACCACTCCCCTCTTTTGCCTTTATCATTTTCTCTTCTTTTCTAACGTTCTGACGTCTAGCTTTACCTCATCTTTCCTCGAGCCAAGATCTCGATTTGGATTTGTTATCGATG
>NC_061824.1:16868062-16875562 GCF_019202785.1 Penaeus chinensis
CTCTCCGTTTTTTTCATGTGGGTTTAAAATCAGAGTTGATGTGGTGGCGATGGCGGGCGGTCCCCTGGCGGCCGCCTAGTAATTACTAGCCCTGCTACCACGCTATTTCCAAACCTCTCCTTGCTCTCACTTCACTTCCTGGAGGATGTTTTTGTCGGCTGGTGTGCTTGTTTGTTTCCTTACATGCTGGTGTTTATATCTTTGTATATGTGTCTCACCGAGCTTGGCTGGGTATATTTTGCCTTAATTCCTGTCGTTTCTCTCTCGTCGTAACGGTTTTGAGGTTCTGTGTTTTTCGTTTCTTCTTGTCTACTGTACTCGTTGACTGCAATTAGGCTAAAAAACATGTAGGCGTAAAGGACGGTATAATGAAGACTATGAAGAAGGAAACCTATAAAAAACAAAAACAAACAGAAAAAATAACAAATAAGTTGAAACAGAATATTACTAGAAAACCTGGGATAGGATGCTTTCTCGTGGAGAGACTGTAAGTAAGAAAATAAGACCAGTCGAAAACACAAGCTGTGGGGGCATGAGGAAGAGGAAAATAAATAAATGAAGATGAAGTTCTGGAGAGGGAAGGGAAGGGAGAGAACACGCCTCCCCTCCCTCCCTCCCCCCTCCCTCCCCGGTGCCGCTGGTCAAGACGGAAGAAAACGAAATCCTAGCGCCGCGCCTCCACTTGCAACGAACCCCCGTAATTACCGTCACGGGAACCCTACTCATCGCCCCCCCTTGTCTCGCATCCTTTTTGTTTGTGCGCGTTTGTTTGTTTGATGTGTGGGTGCCTGTTTCATGTGCGTGTATGTGTGTGAGTGCTTATCTTGTGTGAGTATGTGTGTGTGTGTGTGTGTGTGTGTGTGTGTGTGTGTGTGTGTGTGTGTGCGTGTGTGTGTGTGTGCGTGTGCGCGCGCGCACACGTGTGTGGTCATGTTTGTTATTGTGTCTAGGAGTGTGCGTGTGTATGCAAACATTTTTCTCTTATAAATGCCTCATTATAATTCACATCATCTGTTGCTCTGCTGACCACAGTGCCTCGCCCCGCCCACAAGCACGCCCCTTGCTATGGGTCCCAGCTTCCCCTTAGCAGTATCCTCACAGGTAATAGTCCCTCACTAAACAGGCCTCATATATCAGTAAGAAGCCGTGTCTGTTACCTTAAGGCCTATCATTTCTCTCCTCTCGCCTCTTGTGTAGTTTTCGTTATATTTTGTCTTAATCCTTTGTGCATTTTCTTTGTACAAATTCCAGTAAGGTGAAGTTTTGTTCCTTCCCGCTGATTTCCGCCGTGATGAATGAGAAGATAAGAACATAGAATGGAAAAGAAAGAGGCAGAAGGGAGAGAGTAAAGACAAAGAAAAGAAAAAAAAAGAAGAGAAAGAGCGAGAGGATGAGAGAGGGAGAAAGAGAGATAGAGAGCGATGGATACATTGACAGACAGAGGGAAAGAAAGGAGAGAGGGCGAAAGTGCGTGAGGAGTGGGGAGAGGGAACAGAGAGAAAGAGGATAAAAACAAACATGAGAGGCAGTAGACGGAATCGATGGGTGATGTCACCGGACTGGGAAGCGATTTCTTTTGTTTTGTTTTTTCGTGTCGGCTCGATGTTTTGCTCTCATTCCTCTCTCTCTCTCTCTCTCTCTCTCTCTCTCTCTCTCTCTCTCTCTCTCTCTCTCTCTCTCTCTCTCTCTCTCTCTCTCTCTCTCTCTCTCTCTCTGCCTATCTATCTATCATCTTCTTCTATCTATCTCTTCCTCTTCCCCTCCTTCCTCCCTTCGTTCTTATCCGCTCCTCTTGAGCAATTTGTGGCACTTCTGATCTCGCTATCCTCCCAAATACTTCACGAGTTAGAACTCTGGTCAAACAGTGGACTCTTTCCTCCTGAAGGATTTATAGTGGAAGCTTCAGACGGTGTCCAAGCTGTCCCCCTCCCTTCTCCTCCCCGCCACACCCCCTCCATTCCCTCCCAGCTTCCCCAGCCCACCCCTACCCCCAGCGTTTCTTCGGTTGTGGGAAATAGACGAAGATGAGTGGAAATCCCGGGGCGTGTGTGTGAGTGCGTGGAAGGTCCTCCTCACTGATTCTGTGATCCAGGGGCAGGGAGGAGGGGGTGGAGGGAGGCTGGGATCCTGGGAAGGAGGGAAAAGGAGAAACAAAGGTAGCATTAGCGACAAACTCATACATTTGCTGCGAGATTGATATGCTATGGATGGATGAATTAAATATATTGAAGTAGATGGATAGGCAAATAGATGAACAGACGGTGGGAATAGGCAGTGGGACGAATAAGTAGAGACACACGAAGTGAAGAAAAGATTGACAGAGTAAGAGCGAGGGACAGAGAGACGTCAAGGCAGCGAGGAAGGAAGGCGGCCTCCCACAGTCTTCCCTTCCTATTAGTACGACCAAAAACTAAGTCGGCGGAGAATCGTTTTATATTTCATTATGGTCGAGTGGCAGCCTTTAAAAATTTCACAGATTCCGTGATTTGTGTTGCAGAAGTTTAAGAGTGTTTTATTGAACGATTTTCTCTCTATGTAATAGTAATGACCCTATTATCTGAGGGTAATTTTTTCCCTTCTCTCTTTCTTTTGTGAATAGGGTGAGGATTTGGTTTAATCTGTTAATGACTAGCATCATTTGTTTATCCAGATCGCTGTTTTATCTATTTCTTTTTACTTATACTTCTGTGACCGTAAACTTGTCTCATCAGGCTATCCGTTGCGCCATCATATATCCGAGTTTTCTTCAACGCGATGAAGTTTAGCCAGCGTTTACTTACGACCCAGCCTTCCTTTCATTAGCAGCATCAACATCCAACCTCACGGCAACTGCAATGTTGGGAAGGAGGCAAGGTCGGGACACACTGATCACGCTGAGACCTGTACTCCCTCAGGTGTCCAGTTTCTTGTAGAGACTCGGTTCCCACGCTGCACTTTTTGTTCCCGGGCTCGTAGAACTGGGGGGGGGGGGGGGGGAGGAGGAGGAGAGGGAAGGGGTTGTGAAAAGGGAAGCAAGGGGAGAAGGAGAGGGCAAGGGCTGATGACCTTACAAGACGGGGATTAATGTTGAAACAGGGAATTTCTCGTTTTCGCCGTTTATCATTATGTGTTTATTTATTTTCTAGTTTTTAATTGTTGATTTTTTTAGAGTATAAATGCAAAATAAGGGAGGGGGGATAGTGTGACTGTTGTTATGCTTTGGGTAACTCTTATATATTTTGTTGTTGTAATTGTCTTTAAAACTGTGAATCTTAGATGTCTAAGCCAAATCTTTAAGCGAAACACAATTAATAGAATTCCAGGTATTTCGTTGCCAGTTTGAACCGTCCTTGGTCATTCTAGCAGGAATATAGGAGGTGCCATAGGGAAACCAAGGAGATAAGGGAGAAATAAGCAATGGGAGCGGATCACTGATGACTTTGTAAGGCGCTGAGAAGCTGGGTAATAAATGATACGTCTTGATCGGGTGAGAAACACAGGACTTTCCCAGCGCTCCGGCGAGACGAATTTTTTCACCGTTTGGCATCTTTTCTTTCTCTTAATATCTTTACCTCTTTGTGAGGTCTTTATAATTGTTTTTACCGAATTGTGTCAATATTTTTGTATAAAGTTAACGTTGATTAGGATGATGCGAATGCTAAAGGTAGTGCTTATAACAAGATCGAGATTATAATTCAATTGATAACGATGATACGCAGTGGCAGAAAGAATCTTGGATTTTTAGCGACGGGCTTGGCCTCTCACTGCGAACATTAACAAAATAGTTTTTATTTTTTCGCTCGGTTATTACGGAAGATGGCAAATATCGCAGCAATGATACATACATACATATATAAATATATATATATATATATATATATATATATATATATATATGTATATATATGTATACGTATATGTGTGTGTGTGTGTGTGTGTGTGTGTGTGTGTGTGTGTGTGTGTGTGTACATTTTTTTTGCTATTCATTAATATAAGCAATAACGACATGACGATGGACATGGCGAAAAGCATAATAGAGACAGTATAGTAACAATAATAAGGTGATAATGATGGCAAAATGAGATTAATGAAGATAACAGCAACGATAACAATAACACTACTACTTTTAAATAATAATAAAAACGATGATGATGATAATGGCAATGATGATTATAATAGTGTAGCAATACAGAGCATTGTTATTCATGATATTACAGATATTTCTCAGAACTATTATTTTGGTTTGGATCATTGTATTATCTAGTAATCCTTCAAACGCACATTCGCTTAGGAACAAGATAATAAAATATACCCTAAATTGACTCGGGTTCTAGAAATGACTGCAAAACATTCACCAATAAAGATTATATAAACAGTATGATAATAAGTGTACAAATGCTAC
The DNA here is from genome assembly GCF_019202785.1 of Penaeus chinensis. NCBI lineage: Eukaryota > Metazoa > Arthropoda > Malacostraca > Decapoda > Penaeidae > Penaeus > Penaeus chinensis. The sequence continues at coordinate 16,872,444 of NC_061824.1, forward strand.
TCAGAGCAAGGGAAATACACAAACAAACAAACCGGAACGAGACCGGAAGACGTAGGTGGCGATGACCAAAATATTGCCTGAGGGAAACAGGAGGAAAAACGCCACCACGAGACGAAAAAAAGGCTGCTAAAAACCGTTGCCTCGGACATTTCCCTCTCTTATTTTTTCGCCTTTATTTTTTCTTATTTATTTATTTATCTTTTTTATTTGTTCGTGTTATTATTTGTTTTTCGTAGCTCTAGCTTATATTTTTTTGTTGGATCATGGTTGTAATTGATTAGCAGAGAGAGAGAAGGAAAGGGAAATAAAGATAAAAAACAGAAAGGGCGATTGGCAGTGCTGCGGGGAGGGGGTGCTATCGAAGAGCGACGCATTTTGACATTTATCCTATCCGAAGAATGACTCCGATTCCATTCAGAAATAAAACTTCTAAAATAAGAAAGGTGTGATTTCTCTCCCCCCTTATCCTTCCCTTTTCCCCTATGCAAGTTTAACGTTGCTCTCAAATAGGAGATTCCCATCCAATGCATAGGATTTTCTCTCTTGAACCGCTCTTGGAGTGACCCTCATATTTCGTTCCCCTCGCCACACTCCTCTTCTCGCCTCCTCTCTGCTTTTTTGCTTCCTCATTCTCCCGTTGGTTATCTCTTTCTTTTTTTATTTCTCTTTTTGTGTTCTCTTGTTCAACCCTATTTCTCTCTCGTCTAATACCCGTTGAATTCTTTGCTTTCACGTTTTTTTATTTCCCCCTTTCTCCCCTAAATGAAGTTCCATCCTTTTCCAATATCTCATATATCCTTCTTTCCCAACCCTCTTCCTTTATGACTATCCTCTCTCTTCTTTTCCCCTTCCTGTTAAAGGTTCCTCTCCCTACTTGTTTCTCTCCCTTTTCTCCTATCTCCTATTATTTTATTTTCTCCCCCGTCCTCCCTATCTTCTCCCTTCCCCCGTCCCCCTTTCTTCTCCCTTCTCCCCCGTCCTCCCATTGTTATCCCTTCTTCCCTTCCTCCTTTTCTTATTTCTTTTCCCCCGTCCTCCTTTTCTTCTCCTTTCTCCCCCGTCCTCCTCTTCTCCCTTCTCCTCTGTTCCCCTCCCTCCTCCCCTGTCCTCCTGTCCCCCTCCCTTCCCCCCTTTCTCTTCACCCTGCTTCAACGTCTAATGATCGCACCAACTCTCTTATCCGAATTTTGTGGGTGATGTCCTTCGGCCGCTGTTTTAGACCGGTTTCGCACAAGCAGTCCGCTGATGGACGGAAAACTCCTCGGGAATGCTTAAAAGGGTTGGCGAAAGAGAATGAAGAAGAGGGAGGACGTGGAGGTAAAGGGAAATAAGTAAAGGCTTGTATCTAGGAAAGAAAATGCCGATGGTGATCGGGAAGTTTTGAATAAAGACATTGGAACAGAAGGCAAGGAAAATTTAACAAGGAAACACCAAAAAGATAGAAAAAAAGGAGAGAACAGAAGATAAGGAAGAGAGGAGGGCCAGACTCCTCCTTCCTCCTCCCCTCCTTCCTCCCCTTCTGGATAATGTGGTCATCACTCCCCGGGGACGCCGCCCCCCCTTCCCTGTGCGACGCACTCCAGCCTTCCCGTGCGAGATCGGACGGTTTCCTCTAGACACGGACGCGCTGAGCGAATCACTTGGGAAACGAAGGATCACTTTTGGAACTATTTAGAGATACCATTGCTTGATTTTTTTCTTCTTCAGTTCTCTGTTATGGTACTGATGTGAAAGAAAATAAGAAGAAAAGTAGATAGAGATCAAGACACACACAAATAGATAGATAGAGATAAAAAGAAAGAAAGATAATAGGTAGATAAACAGATAAATAGATGGGTGGATTGATGGATGGACTGATGTATGGACTGATGTATGGATAGATGGATATATATATATATATATATATATACACACACACATATACACATACATACATACAAACATATACACATATATGTAAGAGAGAGAGAGAGAGAGAGAGAACTGGAAGGGGTTTGCTGTAGGGAAGGTAACTTTAGGGGTGTGCTTTGCCATTGCTATTCTCTCTCTTGGCTAATTTATATATGACTGTTTATACTATCTCTCTCTCCTGCTTATGTACAAGCGTGTATACACCGTGTGTATACATGTATAAATTCTGATGCTCGATGTCAACAAGAGATGTACTTTATTACAGCAGTTTAAGGGAGAACACGAGCTAAAAAAAAAAAAAAAAAGTAAATTTGTTCGAACCAAAGTTGAACTTTATCGTTATACCAAGTTAGTGGAAAACAGAAACTTGTAAAAGATTTCCTCTCTATCTCTCTCTCTCTCTCTCTCTCTCTCTCTCTCTCTCTCTCTCTCTCTCTCTCTCTCTCTCTCTTTCTCTCTCTCTCTCTTTCTCTCTCTCTCTCTTTCTCTCTCTCTCTCTCTCTCTCTCTCTCTCTCTCTCTCTCTCTCTCTCTCTCTCTCTCTCTCTCTCTCTTTCTCTCACTCACTCACTCTCTCTCTTTCTCTTTCTCTCTATCTATATACATCTACGTGCACACACACACACTCATTCATTCATTCATTCATTCATTCATTCATACATTCAGACATATTTTACAAAAGAAAATATCTGACCAGCTAGGGAGAAAAGAAAACGAAAAAAGGGAACCGGCTGGCTGGTAGAGCACCCATGCAACAACAAAAAACCTACGTGTTAAGTAAAGGATCGCTGCTTCCTTATGCCACTCCCCGCTCTCTCATCCAGATCCCTTCGCACCCTTGCTCCCTCGCCCGCTGCTGCGTCTGTCTGCTTGACCCCCCCCCCCCCCACTGGGGCGGAGTCAAAAACAACATTTCATTAAATCTGATTGATCAAAGTGTTGAATCTATTAGAACGTATGTTTGCGTGTGTATTCGCCTAAAGTCTCCCAAATAGCGCGCTACCAAAAGGTTTAGCAATTCAGTCCCCCTTCCCCCGTACGTCCCCTTGACCAGCAGTCAAAGCCTTAATAAAGCCAATAAACTCCTCTTCTCCTCCCCTCTCCTCTCCTCCTCTCCCTCCTCTCCCTCCTCTCCCTCCACTCCCTCCTCTCCCTCTTCTCCTACCTCTCCGACCCTTCCTCTTCACACACGTCAGAGCTCTCCTCGCG
>NC_061824.1:16880562-16885562 GCF_019202785.1 Penaeus chinensis
ATTGATGAATCTTGGTATAGCTTTTTGTCAGCTGTTCTATAGGCTGTCAGCGCCGGCGGTTACCACTGTTTAAGGAAATCGATGGAGTGCCAGATGTGATCTCAGTATGTTAATGGAGTAATTAGGGAAGACTATGAACTACAGGAAATAAAAGGCCCTTTGGAAACTGTAGCTTGTTTAAACATCCTCAATTTTATATATAAAGAGAAGATTAGATATCATAATACGCCTAGTATGGTTATTCAGTTGTTTATGTATCTCATCTGTTGATAGAGTAAATCGTGTGCCCGAGCTCTACATTTAAGGAGGTAAACGTGTACACACACACACACACACACACACACACACACACACACACACAGACACACACACACACACACACACACACACACACACACACAACTTGCATATAAAGATGAAGGTCAAGAATAAGGATTTTTAGTTTATCTTATCTATTTATTTATTAATTCATGTACTTCTTGTAACTGGCGCTGAAGGGGAAACAAGGCGATCGGGATAAAATGTGAGACGGAGAAGAAAGCGCTAACGTAAAGTAAAAGATGACTAGGTAAGGAAATAAAAATGAAATACAGCTACCAGCGTGTGAATATTCCGCAAATCAAGAGCACTTTTATCGTTAATGATACTCTCACCAGGAGCATCATATTTATCTGACATTTCTAATTGACCTTTCTTGGTCTATGATTAGCTTAACCTTAAAACAAGAGTCTGGGTTTAACAAATACGAAGGGAACAGAACAAAAGGCAACGAACAATCGAACAAGCAAAAGTCGTGATTCATGCAAATTAGCTGCCTTCTGTTCTGCATTATGCATTTGCCAGGTCCATTGTGCAATTTCACCCCAAATGATTTAGACTTTTTGCAGTACCTCTCTTTCCCACATTTTCATTATCATATACTTTGTTTTTGCACCTCCCTTGTGTTGTTGTGAAACAGGAAAATGAGAGAAACGTGTGTGTGTGTGTGTGTATAAAACCCTATGGATGCATGCATGTGTATATGCATATATGTATATGTGTGTAGATATAGATATATAGAGAGAGACGTGTTTTATATATATATATATATATATATATAGAGAGAGAGAGAGAGAGAGAGAGAGAGAGAGAGATAGATAGAGAGAGAGAGAGAGAAAGAGAGAGAGAGAGAGAGAGAGAGATAGATAGATAGATAAATAGATAGATAGATAGATAGACGAGTGCGTGTGGGGATGTATGTATATATGTATGTATATGTATATATAGAGAAATAAAACCCTATGGATGCATGCTGTTATGTATATATTTGTGTATAGATATAGATAGAAAGAGAGGTGCGCGCGTGTGTGTGTATATGTATGTATGTATGTATATATATTTCTATATGTATATTTATGCATATACATTTATGTATGTATATGTGTGTGTGTATGTAAGTATGAATGCATATGCAAATATATTTATATGTATATACGTGTGTATATATATGTATATATATGTATATATACATATGTGTGTATGCATGTATATACGTATGTATGTATGTATATATGTATATGTATATAGGTATATTTGTTCGTGTATATATGTATATATATGCATATATATACATATATATACATACATACCTTTAAATACATACGTATATATACATGCATATATATGTATATATGTGTATATATATGCATATACATATATAGATACATTTATAAATATATATATACATATATGTTTATATGTACATATACATATATATGTATGTATATATGTATATACATATGTATGTATGTAGATAAACATATATGCGCACACACACACACACACACACACACACACACACACACACACACACACACACACACACACACACACACACATATAGAGAGAGAAAGATATATACATACATATGTATATATCTGCATATTTATCTGCATGTGTGTGTGTGTGTGTAAGCTCGTCATCTGCTCATGTATATATCGATCTACATTAACCTGGCATTCCGCCAAAGTGATTAGTCGCCATTGTTGCTTGAGGCATTGGTGGCTGGGATGTGGAGCGATTACAAACGAGGATAAAAAATCGGTTAGACATAACGGCAATCTGTTTATTGTTTCCTTGTTGTTCTGGTCGGCATCTGTCATCAAAGGTCAGGGGAGGGGGGAGGGAGGGGCTTACAGGTAGACCCTTAATTGCCCCAGATTACTCCATCACCTGTCCAGTCGATGCATAATTGATGGCGGCCAAGCGAGGGAGCTTTACCTGAGCGACAATCAGGTTGGAAGGGTCAAAATCGTTCATAATAAGGTAGAACTTTCGATTTTACGGGTGGGTGGACACAGCACCTGCAGCACGTGTCGGCCTGGGGGAGGGGGAGGGGGAGGGGGCGGTGTGGGTGGTAGATGGAGAGAGTAAAAGTAAGGGGGAAAGCTGGGAGAGGAGAGAGAGCGAGTGGGAGAGAGAGAATAGCATGAGGGTGAAAAAAATGTTGGAAGAAAGAGATCAAGTGAAAGCAAGGGGAACTAATAGAGGAGAAGAGGGAGAAGGGAAGGAAGAAAGTGAAATCAAGGGAGGATGGTAACAGAAAGGGTAGGGACAGTTCGATACCTGGATAATGTTGTATCACCCACCAGGAACTCCCTTAGGCAGGGTACCATGGCAATGCCGCCACCCCCCCCCCCCCACCTCCCTACTACCACGATTGAAGTCTCAAATAGTTAGCAGTGTTAGCCTCTATAGCAGCCAGACGGCCGGGCAGGGGACGCAGGGGAGGCCGAGTAAAGTTAAGTGCCCTCTGTACTGTCCACAAGTTTGGGTAGATATCGCTTCGAGGGAAGGGGAGAGCTTCCATATTGTCGTGGAGAGGCTTCACTGCAGTCCGCAGACCAGAATGCCACTGTAACCTCGCCATGAAAGGTAGAAGGCATTCAAAACTATTAATGACTGGCATATCAATTATTTTTTCAAGCTATTTATTTAGTCTGGGAAGTTGGACGTTTGTATGTTATCGCTTTGTACTCGGAGAAAGGTGTTTGATTTCGCTATAATACGCAGCTTACGAGGACATAGCTTTATATTCTTAAGAATAATACTGTTTTATGTGAAGATAAGTTTTATCTTATCTTTTGTTCTTTGTCTTATTTCTATGATATCTTCTGGCTCAAGAGCTTCCTGTGGGCATTTGCCATCTAGACTCTCAATATTGTTAGTGCCTGACAATAAAGACTCACATAGTCACTCGCCCCCCACACATGTGCACATATCCACACACACCCACACACGCACACAAGAGGCACAGCCTGCTCCTCCGCGCCCGTGTGCAGCCATTCGAAGGTCGCAATAGTTGAAACAACGGCGCCTCTTCTTCCCGCCAGAACCCTTTGTCTTTGCTAATGAATTAGCGAGAAAAATGGGGACGAAGGCGCGATTTCCAATCTTGTGGGCCGTCAGGGATTTGCGATTCAGTAATTAACAAAAATTCTAATTAATCCCTCCCTAGCTGGTACTTCTGTCTCCGATTTGTTTCTTCGGAGTTTCTTGTTAGGTTCTCCACTGCCGTTCTTCTTCCGTCTTTCTTCGGAGCTGGAGCCACTCTAGGTGGGTGCAGGTAATTCATAGTATTTACAATACGTACTTCCATAATGTTTTTTTCGTTCCTTCTTCTGTATTCTCCACTCCAGGTCGCCATCGCTTGTGTACCTTCGCCGTTCTTCGTTCACGATTTTTCATTCTCCATTTTCAGCTATTTGCGTGCGTCAGTTGCATAAAGGCGTGTTTCCTCAGGGGAGAAATTAGCGCACGCAACCGCGACGAACTGAAGTCGGAAAATTATAATAAACAAGTCGCATGCTCATCGACCATTAAACTCGATTCCCTTCTCTCGGGATAGCCGGGGATCTCGCGAGACGCCGGAATCAATCAATCTCGCAGCATCCAGGTAAAAAAATCACCTTAATCTCCAAACGCCACCGTCGGGACTAGCAGAGGCGAAAATTACCCGTCTTGTGTCCAGGAATCAAAGGGTAGGTTCAGGGGAGAGGAGGGGCTCGTATGGGCTGGGGGTTTAGTGGCGGGGGTTCCGGCTTCTGGGTGTGGGACTGGAGGGGTTGGTGGGGGTTGGATGGCGAAGGAAGGGGGCTCTCCCTGAATCTGGGATTTGAGGGGATGGCTGCAGGTGGTGCCCGGTGTAGGCTTTGTTTGTCTTGGGGCACTCGACTTTTTCTTCGTCTTTTTTTTTTAAAACTGAGTGTTTTTGTTTCATTTGATTTTTTCCTCTTCCCTTTTTGAGGGACGCCTGTATAGGATATTTTTGTTTTGTCTTGGCACTCTGGTTTATGGTATAAACATATACGACAGATGATCGGCATTTTTTTCTTAACGACTTAGCAACGACGCCATCAGCATAAAAAATAAAATAATCACGAACACTACCTTTAACCACCTTTTCTACTGCCACAATTAAACAACCTTGGCGCTATCCCCGCAGGCCAGGAGGGAGAGAAGAGAAGAGACGAGAAGAGAAGAGAAGAGAAGAGAAGAGAAAGAGAGGGAAAATGAGAGAGGGTAATATATATATATATATATATATATATATATATATATATATAGAGAGAGAGAGAGAGAGAGAGAGAGAGAGAGGGAGAGAGAGAGAGAGAGAGAGAGAGAGAGAGAGAGAGAGAGAGAGAGAGAGAGAGAGAGAGAGAGAGAATGTGAATGAGAAAATGTGTGTGTGTGTGTGTGTGTGTGTGTGTGTGTGTGTGTGAGAGAGAGAGAGAGTGAGAGAGAGAGAGAGAGAGAGAGAGAGAGAGAGAGAGAGAGAGAGAGAGAGAGAGAGAGAGAGAGAGAGAGAGAGAGAGAGACGCCCGAAAGGGGAGGGAGTTTATGCAAGAATGCCTCTCTCTTCTACCAATTAAGTGCGTATAAATCTACTTAAAGAATGTAGCGCCTCCTTTTTGTGCTCTTCAGCGAGGGGATAAAGCAGCGCTCATTACATCCAGCAGCGT
>NC_061824.1:16890562-16893062 GCF_019202785.1 Penaeus chinensis
TCGTTTTCTAATTTATAAATTATTTTGTCATTTTGTTACTATTTTCCGGGTACACTGACGATAGTCCAAGTTACGCCCCCCCCCCCCCCAAAAAAAAAAAAAAAAAAAAAATCAAGTGCGTAACGAGAATGGTTCAAATTATTTTACGTTATCCAGTCGCACTCACCATATCTTATAATTCTTACAAATTTACTGATTATTTTTATATTTATCAACAATAAAGAATCAAGTATTTAAATATTGTCACATACTTTCTTCTTGACTATGTGCATTAAACAAACAAACAGTTGTACTATTTGACCCATTCTGCATTATAGGATAAAACAAAAAGCAGGTATTAAGATAAAAAGCAAATCTTTCGTTATCCAAGTCTTCAGCAACACTAAACACAGCACTAGGCCCCATTCGCGTCCCCCAGCGCCTCCCTCCCTACCCGAGCAGTCACCCCCACGTCGAAAAAATCGGATGCCCTTGGAAACAATTAAATAACTCCCCACACACATCCTTCCTCCCCCCTCCCCCCGTCCCCTTTCGTCCCCACCCCCTTTCCCTCTCGAAGTCGGGTCGGCGCAAGTGTCTTTTATGGGTCTACTTAAGGCCAAAGGGTGCCCGAGAATTTTATTTATTAGCGAGAATTTTAATTGAAATTAATTATTGATTGCTGAGCGAAATCAAATTACGGAACACAACATGGGGTGTGACCTAGAGGGGGGGAGAGAACGGCTTGCACAGATTGCAAGGAACCACCGATGGGTGTTGGCAACTTCGCTCTTTTGAACAGATGGTGCTTATACTTTTATTTACTACATTCGTAACTGATATGACGTGTTAACGCCTTCCTCATAAATACTGTACTATTTGTATACAGTTACGTATACAGTACACACGCACGCACGCACGCACGCACGCACGCACGCACGCACGCACGCACGCACGCACGCACGCACACACACACACACACACACACACACACACACACACACACATACACTCTCACACTTACACTCACACTCACACACACACACACACACACACACACACACACACACACACACACACACACACACACACACACACATACACTCTCACACTTACACTCACACTCACACTCACACACACACACACACACACACACACACACACACACACACACACACACACACACACACACACACACACACACACACACATACACCACACACACACACACACACACACACACACACACACACACACACACACACACACACACACACACACACACACACACACACACGCAGAGTAAAAATTGGATACTGATAATATAAAAGCATTCGTTTAAAAGAATGAACTTACGGTTAAACGAGGTACTGGTAAAACAATGTAATTATTAAATTATCAAATTCTACAAAAAAAGTTGAAGTTTAAATGGGCTTAAATCAGGCAAAAATGGAAAGTAAAATCATCCATAACACGTAAAACCAATATTATAAAAACACGTCGAAAATCTATATAAAAGTGTATGTAATCGGATGACAGTTGCATTGTTAAGGTCTAATTTCATCCTTGAGATAAATAGGGATTCTAGGATGATGAGGTTAAGTGAGAAAATTTTTGTGCGAGCGGATGTCCACGTGAAATAGCAGTGTCCTCTGATGGCAGAACTGAGGTGAACTGAGCTGAATAGCTGCACGGTGAGACTTCCCCCATGTGTATTAAGATATGGTGTTGTAGAAAGCGTGTGGTGCTACAATAAGTTGGTTTGGATAGGTATTGCGGTTTGGATAGTTATAGTATTAATTTTATTACGGGACACAATACTAGATCTTGCAGGTCAGACCGAACATTGGTAACTATCCGTGGTGAGACAGTTTCGTTGAATACAATAGGAAAATGGGTAAGTAAATATTTATAGAAATTACTTTTTTCTGTTCAGTCACTTTTAAAGGATAGAAGCTATAGGATAGTAAGGATGAATGATTAAGGAGGGAGCCACTAGTTACGCTAGTCGTATGAACCAGGATAATCTTCTTTTACTCTTTTCCCGTCTTTATACGGGGGCGATGTTTTTGGTGGGTTGCCTCCGTCTTACGGCTTCTTCCCTCAGGTCGCCACAGCGGAATGATCCGCATCATAGTCTTGGCTTGTTTTACAGCCGGATGCCCTTCTTGCCGCCAACCCTCCCCATTCATCCGGGCTCGGGACCGGCGCGGGACATTCCACTGGATTATGGGCTCCCATGTCTCTAGGTAATCGAGGTGAAGTTCATTACCCAGGGAAACAACAGTCCCGGCCGGTGACTCGAACTCTCGAACTCATATTGACATGAGTCTTTGAGTCCGTTGCTCGGGAACCGCGGCCGAGTGGCTAGATGATAATGATGACACTAATTTCTAGGATAGAATCTAAGTGGGATGAACAAAAATGAAAGAAGAAAACGATAGAAATAATAAAATAGCTGTATCCACTATTTGTTAAGATTAAGAGCTGAATGGAAGTGATAATGCTTTTGACGACGACC
>NC_061824.1:16905562-16910468 GCF_019202785.1 Penaeus chinensis
AAGCCAAGCCATCGCAGAGGCCTCAGCGTCACGCTCTCCTCTCCTTCGTCTGTCTCTCATTCTCTTCACTCCTTGCTGCTTCTATTTGTTTAACTCTTTCCGTGTGTGTCTCATTAATGTTTCTCTATTTTTCTCTTTTCCTCTTTCGTCTACCCTTCCCTTCTGCCAACTATTCCTCCCTTCTCTACATCTTTACATCTATCTGTTCTCCCTTACTTTTTCTTTATTTTTTATCTACGCTTTATTCAATCTGTTCCTCCACTGATTCTGCACCTGTCCCTCTTTCCAGTCGACTTCCCTCCTTTTCTCTTTGATATATAAAGAGGGAGGAAGAGAACGGAAATAGAAAAGAAGGAAGAAACATTAGATTAAAGAAGAGAAACTTCATTTGCTGTCTCCTTTTCCGTTTCTGTTATTTCGTTACATTGCATAACCTTCCTCCGTTTCGCCCTCTTATTCTAATTCTGCATTAGTTTTCAAAACCGATCTACTTTAATCTCCTCAGTCTTTCGATTTTTTTCCATATCCCTCTTACGTTCCCTCCATTTTTCTTCTTTCCTCAAACCCCTCCTCGCTCTCTCCTCCTTCGTAGCCGCCACCCCAGCGCCTCTCCTCCCTGTTTCACTTCAGGCTGGCATCTCGGAGCCCACTTGAGTAAGGCGGCGACTTACGAGTACAGACCACGGATAGTAAATAACAAGTTAGTAAAGTTTTAATTTGAGTCGACCTCCAGCACCAACTAGACCAGCAACAGCACTCACCGCGTGCCACCTTTCCTAGGAACAACAGAGGAACCAAGAGGTTTGGCTGCTAACAAGATGCATGAGAAATCTGGACTTAGTTGCGAGTTACAAGGCAGGCACGACGGGCGATGATAATTATTATATAGACTGGCTTGCTCTCGATTACCTAAAGTTCACTTACATGGATGCAAAAATAATTTCCAAAATATGTTCACTTGTTTGTATCTCAGCATCCACGGCACGATGGCACTAATGCTATAATCTAGGCTTTACCAAACTTTTCAAGGAGATGAAGTATTGGTGCCCCCGCATCGAACTCCTCCTTAAAGGACGCTCATGATGTTACTGTATTCAACACTCAACATAATCCCACTTATAAGGCATATTATGCATTAAAAGAGGGATTATGCTTAAAGGCTGAGATTAAGCATAAGGGCATGCTTTCAGGTGTAGTCCGCTTGTTTTGAGAAAGCAACGTGTAGCCCACCTCGCCAGCCTGGAAACGAGCCCCTGCAGTAAATCCTACCTGGTTGTCTACCGCGTGCAGGAGGCTTCTTCTCCCCCATCTACAATCACTCCAGTACTGAGGCAGCTGAACGACCGATAAAACTCCACCAACCACCACGTTCCTCTTCCCCTTCCCCTAACCTCCTTTTCCCCTCTCCTTCTCCGTTTCTCTTTTTTCCCACCCAGTCTGCCCCCCTCCCTCGCGCTCTGTGCTGCCGTAACCTGTTAAGACAAACGCTGAAAGTTTCGCTACCTGCCCTCGTCCCTCCTCCCGGCCGGCAACAATGGTCCGTTTGGTGTGTGTGTGTGTGTGTGTGTGTGTGTGTGTGTGTGTGTGTGTGTGTGTGTGTGTGTGTGTGTGTGTGTGTGTGTGTGTGTGTGTGTGTGTGCGCGTGCGTGTTCATGTGTGTGGATGTGTTTGTATATGTGCGCACGTGTTCATGCGTGAGAATGTGTGTGTGTCTTTGTATGTGCTTGTGTGTGTGTTTATGTGTGCGCGCGTGCATGCTTGCGTGAGTGTATGTGTGCGTGCGTGCGTGCGTGCGTGCGTGCGTGCGTGCATGCGTGCTTGCTTGCGTGAGCGTGTGTTTGTCTGTCTGTGGCTCGCGCGCGTGGGCGTGTGTGTGTGTGTGTATGTGTGTGTGTGTGTGTGTGTGTGTGTATGTGTGTGTGTGTGTGTGTGTGTGTATGTGTGTGTGTGTGTGTGTGTCTGTGTGTGTGTGTGTGTGTGTGTGAGTGAGTGTGTGTTCGTGTGCACTTGTGTATCTTTGCTGCTGTATAATATGATGCCGTTAAGATATAACCTAACAAACTCATACAATTATTGGTGTGAGTGAGATACTTTGTAAGACATATATTTATTGTATCTTCACAGACTTGATATGATTATTGCGTCTGACCAAATCAAAAGGATAAAAGTACATAATATTACATTACATTTGAAACATTTTTGTACTTAACAAATGCCTGATTTACTGAACGGTGTGTGATTACAGTACCGTGAACAGTAATTGTACAGAATGACTTAATCTTACGAATATTGACAAGTGACTTATTTTTAGTTTAGTCTGATTCTATCTCTTCATACACATGCTCGTCTAGGCTCCTTCTGTGTGCCGAAAATTTCCCTGGGTTGGTATCTGTGCCTTCCATCGCTTTGAAATAGGTAGGGCGTTGAGGCTGGCAGAAAACGGAATGTTGATGGTCGAGGCCGAGAGATTCCATGTGAGGGCATGGCTCTGCGGAAGCACACACGCTGTGCCTCCTTTCCTCGGGGACACAGCCGTACAGGCCGTTACAGCTGGAACCGCAGGGCTGAGTCATGTACTGTGGCTCGGATAAAGCTGCTGCTGTACTGGGTGGGTTGGTTATGTGGAGTTGTATGGGCTGCCCCGGCCTGTATAGCACTGCGTTCGAGGCGCTGGGATTAGATGCGTTCGTGATGTTAACACACAACATCGGCTTGTTGCTTGGACAGCAATGCTTTCTTATCTTTAGGAGCAGCAACACAACAGCGACCACAATCGGAAGAGCAATCACAGCATATACACAATATTTACTCGTGTCCATCTTGTCTGGACCTCCAACACTTATTTCAACACCCCTAGTAACCTGTTCAGTCCTTAGGGCTCTTCCTCACGGTGTCTGTCTGAACTCTCGAAAGCAGGGTCGACGCTGATGTGTCTTAATTCTTCCTGCGGGAAGAGGAACAGTTTTTTCGAGTGCCTTATCAGGCTTTCTTCTGTTTAGTAACATAAACGAAGGCTAGTTTTGTTACACGGTGCAATACAATTGTGATGTAACAGAATTCTCTCCACATTTTTGTAGGGAATCACGTGTTCATTATGGTAACACGAAAAGAATAAATTCAATTGACAAACAGCTCACGGCTGCATGCTATCGTTTACTTTCAGGATATCCTGGGGACACGGGTGTTATACAGAAAAGAGATACGGTGATAACAGGATGTAACAGAGCTAAAATAAGAAAATATATTTAGATTAAATTCTCTCTGGTCCCGGAACTCTTGTCTTCAGCGTCAGCTATTTTTGAGCTTCTTGATACAGTATCATCTTTGATACCCCCCCCCCCCTCTCTCTCTCTCTCTCTCTCTCTCTCTCTCTCTCTCTCTCTCTCTCTCTCTCTCTCTCTCTCTCTCTCTCTCTCTCTCTCTCTCTCTCTCTCTGCTTTTAGATTTTTTCAATCTCAGCGTATCTATTTCTCACAAATTATTTGACATAAGGTATATTTCCCTGTCAATCGCTAATGATAGACAAAATGTCTTTTGGTTATACTTTACATTATCTTTTCTTTGCACATTTGTTTCAAAAGTTAAAAAAATATATACATTGATTAATGCACATTTCGCGACACTTTTTGTGAATCAGTAACTATACTTGTGTATGTATAAGACAAAAATTAGCAACATAACACTATAGACGACCTCGCTTATCACCAACCCTGCCAGCACAACTAGTTGGAGAAGGGCGTAGGATTCGACTTTCTGGCCTTGGTTTTCGGAAGAACTCATGATACTTGTGGCGAAGGTCTCGGCTGTGGAATGGAGGTTGTAAGGCAGAAGAGCCGATGGCATGGTTGTAGACTGTGACCTGGTTGTAAGTGTAGGCATTGCTACGTTAAGGTAGGAGTATCCATACTTCCCTATGTCCTCCACAACTACGAAAAGATCGTTGATGTATCTCAGATTTAGTGCTAAAAGAAGTTTCAGGTCGCCAGTCATTTGTAGTTTTATATTGAGTTCCTGTTTATGCCTGTTGCATGTTAGCCACAGGTGTAACCAGTCACCTGCTTGATAAAATCCTCTGGGAATGGATGCACTACTTTTAGAGCCATTAAGGGATCTAATTGTTATCTCATCAGTAGTACCCCTCGTAAGATGGACCCGAGCTCTTAGTCTGTTGTTGATGTCCTTGAACTGAAGCTTCGGAGCCCAGGCCATCGTGTCGGGAGCCTTCAGACTCACGACGACCGGAATGGGCAGAGACTTTTGCTCGAAGAGAGTTTCACACGGCATTGTATCACAACGGGGAACGAGGTTTTCCACTTCTCGGGTTAGTCTCACAGGATTACTCAAGCCGCTGCCATCAGGGGTTGTCAGTGTCTGGTTGCCTTGAGGTGGTATGGACTCTCCACCAATGAAATCCAGAGTGCACATGAACAGAGCGACAATGAGCAACATGCTCCTGCTTTCC
The DNA here is from genome assembly GCF_019202785.1 of Penaeus chinensis. Lineage (NCBI taxonomy): Eukaryota > Metazoa > Arthropoda > Malacostraca > Decapoda > Penaeidae > Penaeus > Penaeus chinensis. The sequence continues at coordinate 16,910,025 of NC_061824.1, forward strand.
CTCCGTTGAACACACTGTGTGACGGAGCGCAGACTAGGCTGGATGTGCAACGAGCTGTAACGACATGCGTCACACCTAATAGGCGAAGAAGCATTGGATAAGATAGAATGATTAGATTCTTTCCTTCTTTCTCCTGGCCATATGCATGGACGGCCCGGACGAAGCTAGATCTTTGCAAATCTCAAATCAGTCAATCAGTTCTTTCTTTCCTGGCTTTTCCTTTTCCTTCAGAAGGTTTCTGTGTTAATAATGTCTTCGTCTACAGTCGTGGCATGGGAGGGAAAATGACGTAACTGAAGTAAAGTGTTCGAAATAGCAGAGTTCAAGGAATGGAAATAGGGACGTGCGGGATAAGTAAATATTAACTTGGCAGCGACGAAAGACACGGGGGAAATTATTAGTGAGAGGAGGAAGGGTTTATGGAGAGGTGAATGAACTTTGAAA
>NC_061824.1:16910568-16913068 GCF_019202785.1 Penaeus chinensis
CTATGCCGTCTGTACCCCCTCCCCCCTCTCCCCCGAATCCCCCTACCCCCCAACCTCCTCCTCCGCCATATGCAGGTCTCTTTAAGACGCTCACTGTCGAGATTCGGTAAAAGCTGCTAATATATGACTGCTCTTAATTGCCGCTCACATATTCGCCTAGTTTATTAATCACTTACTCTTGATACAGAACAGCCTTGAGCAGGATTTAATACTCGAGGTCCTCCCCTGCCCCCTCGCCCCCCACCCATCCACTCCCCCCTCCTCTCTCCCATCTGCCCCCACCCCCACCCCCGAGACGAGGCTATAATGGAAACATGACACACCTTGAGAAATGGTCGGGCGTCTTTGCTGATGTATTAATTATGGCGGCTTACATCGACCGCTGCATAGAACGCTGTCGATGGGGATATTTTTCATACTTTCTTCGTTGTTAATTCACGTTATTTAGCATGTTATATCTCCGTTATATCATACATGGGTAGTTGTTCACACACGCACACACACACACACACACACACATTTCTCCGTATAAACATTCGCAACAAAAAAACAAACAAGCGAAAATCACGCTCATGCCTGACTGGTGACTTATTTTCGCGTTTGGTCGAGATGCCTATATCACTTGGCCTGCTGTGATTATATTTCCAGGCTGACCATTAACGTTAACTGGCCGGCTAGGTATGCTGTGTAGCGAGGACCCAGCATGTGTTGTGGCCTGACTGGATGAAGAGTGGATTTGCCGCTTGCTTTTTTACTTTGATCAAGGGTTTATGTCCAAGTTGTATTATATGTTTGTAATATATCATTAATATGTTAATGTAAATCTTTCAACATTTTTTATTCGATGTCTTTTGTCATTCATTACATTTGTTGAACAATTCTGATTGTTTGTCCCATTTTCTATTTTCAGGTATGGCATATGCGAGGGCACTTCCAGCGCCGAGGCAGGTAAAGGACTGTGAAATGGTTAATATGGAGTAATGTCGGTGCAGTTTGCATGTGTGTGTCATGGTCCGCCTATACATGTGTTAGTGCAATTCTGTGACTACCATTTATCCGGGGAATTCTACAATAGGAAACAAAAAGGGAGACGTTTGCGCTCGTGGTTGGCGACACTTCTCTTTGGCTGGCTCTCGGCGCTGCGGGACATGGCTGCGCATTTCTGTCGTCATGGGAATTACTAGCTTGCTTGTTTGTTAAAGGAAATGAAATGGTGAATAATTTTACTGATGAAAGTTAAAGCAACTTTGTATCCCCTCTCTATCTTTTTTATTTCCCTTTGTCTCTTTTTTTTTTTTTTTTTTTTTTTTTTTTTTTTTTTTTTTTTTTTTTTTTTTGTTATAAATGATCTCTACATTGTTCTCTCTTTGGATCCTGTATATTATGTGGCATTTTCCCCCCTTTCCTCCAATGTCAATATTATCTCTTCTAGTTTCTCTTCCCTCCCCTTTTGTCCCCCACTTCTTTTTTCCTCTTTCTCGTTCCCTCCTTTTTCTCGCCCCTTCGTTCTCCCCTTCTTTCATCTCAGGTTCTCCATATCACCCTTTTCTCGTTTTTTTTCCCCTTTTTTCTGCCTCTCTTTCTACCATTCTTCCGCACTCTCCTTTCATTACCTTCCCTTTCTCCCCTTTTCTCCCTTCCTGATGCCTTTCCTCACCTTCACACTTGCTCAGTCATCTATCTTTCTCTCATGCTATCCCCTTCTCCCCTTCTCTCTCCGTCTTTTCTATCTATTGGTCCTCTTGTCTTCACACACTCACTCATTCTTTCTTTTCCACCCTCGTTCCCCTCTCCCTCTCCTCATTCTCCTCCCTTCTTCCTTTCTCTTATCTCCCATCCTCTCTCCCTCCCTCCCCCCCCCCCCCCCCCCCCCCCCACACTTCCTCCGTCTTCCCAAGCCGCCTGACAGACCTGAGTTTAAGGTTGCCAGCTCAGCGCCACAATTGCATCTGCGACGTCATTTTCATTTTTTCGGTCATTGAATGCGTCGCCATTAATTAAAATAATTAAAAGTGAAATTAGACCGGCGAAATTTATGTGAACCTCGCCCGAGACAGTGACTAAAAGCGAGGCGAAGAGTTGGGGAAGGAAGGAAGGAAGGAGGGACGGAAGGGAGAGGGAGGGAGGAGGAGAAGGTAAAGTAATGGAAGGGAAAGATGAAAAGAAGAAGGGAAGTAATAGAAACATGAGGAAAGATGTAAAGGGAGAGAGAAGAAACGGAGAAGGAGAGGCAGAGGAAGAGGAAAGGAAGAAAGAGAGGGAGAAAGACAAGGACAAGGAGAGGAATAGGAATAGGAATAGGAAGACGGAGAAGAAGATGAAGAGGGAGGGGAAGAGAAGAGGAAGAGAAGAAGAAGAGGGAGAGAAAGAGGAAGAAGAAGAGGAAGAGGGATACGGAGAAGGAGAGGGAGAGGAAGAAGAAGAAGAAGAGGAAGAAGAAGAGGAAGAAGAAGAGGAGGAAGAAGATGAAGAAGAGGAAGAAGAGGAGGAAGAGGAGGAG
>NC_061824.1:16950568-16953068 GCF_019202785.1 Penaeus chinensis
AATAAAAAATATAATACTAATACTGATAATAATGATTATTATTATCATTATCAAAATTATCCTTATTATAATTATTATTATTATTATTATTTCTGTTATTGTTGTTATTATTATCATTATTATTATTATTATCATTATCATTATTGTTATTATTATTATTATTGTTATTATTATTATTATTATTATTATTATTATTTTCATTATCATTATTGTTATTGTTATTATTATCATTATTACTATTATTATTTTTATTATCATTATTATCATTATTATTATTATTATTATTAATATTATTAGCGGCATATTATTATTACTTTGTTACTATTTTTATTATCATTATCATTGCCAATATTAATAATAATAATAATAATATTGATATTATTATTGTTCTTATTTTTATCATATTCATTTTTATTATTTGTAGTAGTAGTAAAAGTAGTAGAACCAGTCTAAGTGTTGTTATCTTTATCATTATTTTATATTTTTTTCATTATTATAATCATCGTTATTGTTAGTATGGTTGTTATCATCATTATCATGATTAAGGTTATGGTCGTTATTATCATTATCATGATTATTACTACCATAATTTTCATTATCACTCCTATTATTTTGGTTGTTATTATTGCCATTGCTATTATGGTTATGCTTATCAACATTGTTTTATGTTTTCTCCGTATTTTTTCCTCATTTACATAATTTTAATCACAAGAAGTGATTGTTGATTATATTACAAGATTGCTGTGCATATATAACATTGATGGTTACGTTTTGACTTCGCTATGATTATGCTGAGTCGTAATGTATTAATAGGCCAGATATAAATAATGTCTTTGGCGACCTTTTCGGTAGTGGCATCGTCAATTATGTTCTATATTCGCATGCCACTAAAAGATTTTGACGTCATTACCATGCCACGTAGGTTTCATGCATAGCAACAAGGGCCAGGAAGTGTTCCTCTGCGAACACTGCCTTCCTCCCAAGACGAAGCAAAAGGAGAAGTTGAGCCCGAGCATGCCGGGCCGGCCGTCGTCTGGCGTGAAATGAGAGATGGCCAATAATGGCAGAAAATGATTATGCAAATGATATATTGATTTCGCGCTCCCTGATATTACGGGGTTTAATGAGAGTCAGGAAACGGAGCACTTATTTTCTCGGCAGCGAGCCCGCGCATCGGTGTCTTCCTTCCAAATTGACAAATTTTGCTGAAGACGCGCTCTTGATTTCGGTGTGGGTACTGCACGTGATGGCGAGGGGCTCGTATGCGCCTATGGATCGTCCCTTGCTGAAAGGGATGTTCAGTCATCAGCAGCAAAGATATGAAGATGTCGGTCTTAACGTTTGTGGTAATTTGAATTTCATTTTTTTTCTAATAACCTGATATTACAAGTTTTGGTGTTTCTGATACTTAGTTACTTTTGATATTTAAGTAATTTAACTGCTACATGCACCGTTCTCATTAAGGAAATCATGTTGAGAAACATGAGTTTGATGGTAATCCGAAAATTATGGGATCGAGTAGCACTTGGGGAGAACGCTGATTACCGGGTCGTCTTTCGTGAAATGACTCGACAGGCTTTCGATGCCTCGTGCACCAAAAGGGTTGAAACGTTTGATAGCTTTATGGGAGCAATGCTGTGTTAGCTTCTGTATATGCGCATAGATACAACACACACATATCTGTGTATGTGTGTATGCATATGTATATGTATAATTACGCCCCGTTCTCCATTCTTTTGGCTGTTTAATCCGTCAAGTTTCCTTGCAACGTTTCTTCGCGTTTGTCCGGAATGGCCGCACTTTTTCTTGACTCATTCTTTTATTACGGTCCGTATTCATACGTTTCATAAACGTTCTCATGCTTCTCGTTTTACTCCCGCGTGGTCTCTTTGTCTTTGTATCTCCCGATACACTCCCCTTTCCTCCCCTCACGTAATCTCCCCTCTATCCTCCCCCTCCTGCTCCTCCCAACAACGTTTCACCCCCTCCCCCCCTTCTCCCTCCCCTTCAGAGATCACAAGAAATCCGCAGATGAAAGCGAGAATGCGAAAAATCCTCCTCTAGAATAGCGAACAATTGTTTAATAAACCTCGGGGACCATGTCTTCCTCCTCCACCTCCTCCTCCTCCTCCTCCTCCATTTCCTCTTCGTCCTCTTCCTCCTCCTTTTTCCCTCCTCCTCCTCCTTCTTCTTCTTCCTCCTCCTCATTCTCCTCCTTCTCCTCCTCCTCCCCCTTCTCCTCCTCCTCCTCCTCCTCCTCCTCCTCCTCCTCCTCCTGCTCCTCCTCTTCCTTCTCCTCCTTCTCCTCCTACTTCTCCTCCTCCTCCTCCTCCTCCTCTTCTTCCTCCTCCTCCTCCTCCTCCTCCTCCTCCTCTTCCTCCTCCTCCTCCTCCTCCTCCTCCTCCTCCTCCTCCTCCTCCTCCTCCTCCTTCTCCTCCTTCTCTTCCTTCTCCTCCTCCTCCTCCTCCTCCTCCTCCGTCTCCTCCATCTCCTCCTCCTC
>NC_061824.1:16975568-16978068 GCF_019202785.1 Penaeus chinensis
TGAGCAAAGAAACACACGCGCACACACACATATATCTAGCCTAGTTGTGGAATCTCCCCACGTCTCAACCCCGTAATTCCTCACATTAAGAGGAGCGACGCCGGGACCTAATTGTTTAATATGTAAAAGACGTTGACAAGGGGCAGAGGGCAGGGACGGGGCAAGGGGAGAGGGGCAAGGACGCCTAAACCCAAGCCAAGAAAGCAGCCATATGAAATTTCAAAATCCACTTCTCGCCCCGTCTGGTTGGGATAAAAGATGTTTTTTATGGTGCAGTGGGAGGGCCCTTGCGCTCTTTCCTTGTCACGTGATAGTCCGCTCTTGTGCCGAGGGCGTGTCTTCTTCGCGGGAGCGTGGTGTGTATGAGAAAGGGCTATGCTAATGTATATTCTTTTTATTTTCATACAAACGCATATACAGGCGCAAATACAGAGAGAGGGGGCGGTGCGAATGTGTGTATAAAGAGAGGGAATATTAATTAGATGCAAGTAAGATATCAATGATAACCTCCTAGATTTGTTATATTTGTGTTCCAAATTAATGTTAATAATTTGAAATGAAAGGCCCTACTGCTATTTATATGTTTGAATTAAGAACCTCAAACGCCAGAATTAGCTTAGTTTACATGGCACCATCTCTGAGTTTACATCATAACGAAGCTTCGTAAGAGCTTAGATAGTACACTGTTGCGGAAGCGAGTAAGCAACTACCTGAGTGTACGAATGCTTAAGTAAAATGGTGAATAAATGAATACACCATACTTCACATATGAATAAACATAAAGAGTGATTGAGCGTGACCCTCGCTGCGTGCGGCTGGTGTGAGAGGGCCAAGCCAGGGGGGCTGGGGAAGGAGTAGGTGTGTCTGAGAGGGGAGGGAGCGGGGGGCACGAGGTCGTTGTAGTCGTAGAGCTCCTCTTTATGGCGAGGTGAAGTTTGTGGTCGCCTAATTGTTTAATATGTAGAGCAAGCGAGCCCACATGTCCTCTTTACGGAGTGTCCCCCTCCCCCACCCCCTTTGCCCCCTTTGCCCCTTAGCATCTTAATGGACTAGACCCTCCTCTCGCTTCGCTCTTTCCTCTCTCCGCGTCTGCTCCTTCGGACTCCGTTTCTCGGGATAGATTGTAAAATAAGACAGTAGTGGATAAGGAAGTACAGGCGTGAAGATATTTATCTTTGGAGGATGTGGCCGCTTTCTGTGCGAGGGGAAGAAGGGGAGGGCGGGGAGGGAGAGGGCGTGGGCGCCTCTGCCTTGGAGGACAATAACATTAACAATGATGGCTTTGATTCTTCAGTTTCCATTCAGTTCATCCGTGTCTTTATTGCAGTAAAAGGTGTATGGTTAAGAACAAAACTCCAACAGGGAAAAGACACAAAGGAAAATGAAATTACAGTAATGACGAAAATCACGCACGGCGTTGTATCTTACAAGTTCCATAACTCTTTTTCTTTCCCTGGGAGGCTGTTTTGCATATATTTAAAAAAGTTAACGGGACCATAAGCGACACCCGGTCTTCCCGGCCAGATGTCATACAGGCCAGAATTACATTAGGGCTTTATGATCTTGTCAGCCTTAACAACAAAGGCTTTATAGCGACCTTTTATAAACTCGTGTGTCGCGTCTGTGTCCAGCCACCTTGCACTAAGAATTGGAAATTCCTCTCTCTCTCCCGCGTCGAGAAAATCATACATGGAAATTTTTAACTGTTAAGAAATTATCCTCTCTGTATGGTTTAAGTCGTTCCTCTTTCTATTCTTAAGTTTGGTTCTCTCTCTCCATCTACTTGTTTTTCGTTTTACTTCCCTTCATTTTCTTTTTCCTCTTTTCCTCTTCTTTGCCTATCCCTCTTTTTTTTCTCTCCCTCTTCATCTCTTCCTCCCCCTGTCTGCCTGCCTGTCTTTCTGTGTATGTATATGTGTATGTTTGCGTGCGTCTGTCTGTCCGTCTCTCTCTCTCTCTCTCTCTCTCTCTCTCTCTCTCTCTCTCTCTCTCTCTCTCTCTCTCTCTCTCTCTCTCTCTCTCTCTCTCTCTCTCTCTCTCTCTCTCTCTCTCTCTCTCTCTCTCTCTCTCTCTCTCTCTCTTTCTCTCTCTCTCTCTCTATCTATCTATATATCTATCTCTTCAATATCCGCTTCTCTTTCTTCTTTCCATCCGCTCTATCTATGTTCCTCTTTTCTCTCTGGAGCTCTCATTTTTCGCTCTATGTCCAAGAATTCCCTCGTTAGAAGTATTTATACTGGATACAAACTTAGCAAGAAATTTTCTACATGAACAGAAGTTATCAGTGACCATTATCATGCATATATACGAAACATCATCTCCACGATTATCATGTTTTTGTCTTTTAGAAAAGTTATGAAATCAGATACAAATCTGAAGCAAACGAACGACGCAGGGAAGTTTTTGTGGTTTGTTTTGTTTTTATTGTTACTGGTAGTGTGGGGATGTGTAGGGAAACAGACATGACACACGCTTACGAGCCCATACACACACACTAACT
>NC_061824.1:17004961-17010421 GCF_019202785.1 Penaeus chinensis
TTTTTTTTTATCTGTTTTCTAGCACTGAAGATGAAGTTTAAAAAACTTCGAAACGTTTGAAAATAAAAAGATGTTCGTAGCTACGCTGGTGTTACTCTTCCTGATAAAATTAAGATTCCCGAAAGGAAAATCACTTGCTGAGATTATACACATATATACATATATATACACATATATACATATATATACACACATATATACATATATATACACATATATACATATATATACACATATATACATATATATACACATATATACATATATAAATATACATATATATATATATATATACATATATAAATATACATATATATACACATATATACATATATAAATATACATATATATACACATATATACATATAAATACACATATATACATATATATATATATATATACATATATGTGTGTAGTTGTGTGTGTGTATATATATACATATGTGTGTAGTTGTGTGTATATATATACATATATATATATATACATATATGTGTGTAGTTGTGTGTATATATATACATATATGTGTGTAGTTGTGTGTATATATATACATATATGTGTGTAGTTGTGTGTATATATATACATATATAAATATACATATATATACACATATATATGTGTATATAAATAAAATCAATATATTCATGACCAATTAATCGAGAGTAAAATCAAAAAGGCTAAGGAATCGGACCCTAGTCGCCCCGCCTCGAAGGCAGGTGTTTAACTCATTAGGCCATATTGGATATTAAAAAATAATAAGTTAATAAGCTGCAGGATCTTCAGTTTGTTTTTGTTTTGTTCGTTTGTCTTGTTTACCGATGTGATTATCAGTAGAATGTTTTTCGTTTTTCCAAATCATAGATTGATTTGAAATTCTCGATTCAAAATCGAGTTCGGGTTTAATAAGCTGCAGCTTTTGTAGTTTGTTTACTTTTCCGATGCGATGCGACTATTATTTTTTAAAATGTGTTTTTGTGTATGTTTGCGTAACGCACACGTCTGTTCTTATTTGAATGGCAAAACGCCATATAAGAAGATTATATTATGGAAACAGATACAGGAGGAGAGAGAGAGATAAGAGTTGCATAGGAAGACGAAGACAGAGGCGGAATATTTATGTTTATTTATGCATATGAATTCTTGATAACACTGTAGAAACTGTAGTCTATTTTTTTTTTTTTTTTTTTTTTTTTTTTTTTTTTTTTTTTACATAGGTTTATTATTTGTTTCAGAGGATTTTATAATAGCGTTTCCCTCCACAGAAAATAAAAATAAGATCAAAGTGATAAACTATTTTATTTTTCATATTCTGTGTCTCCGGTTATATTCTAAGTAGGAAAGGTCATACATTTGGAATTAAACTTATTTAAGCTATAGTGTAAAATACTGAAATAAAAATATCCAGTATACAAGGATAAACTGATTGGTCAGATATATGCATACGGACAGATATATATATACATGTGTATATATATGCATATGTATATAATTTATATATATATAGATATATACAATAGTTATTTGCGATTATTGATGCCAAGATAAGGAATAGATATAGATTTACATACAGATATAGATATACATACAGATATAGATTTACATACAGATATAGATATACATACAGATATAGATTTAAATACAGATATAGATTTAAATACAGATATAGATTTACATACAGATATAGATTTAAATACAGATATAGATTTAAATACAGATATAGATTTACATACAGATATAGATTTAAATACAGATATAGATTTACATACAGATATAGATTTACATACAGATATAGATTTACATACAGATATAGATTTACATACAGATATAGATTTACATACAGATATAGATTTACATACAGATATAGATATACATACAGATATAGATATACATACAGATATAGATATACATACAGATATAGATATACATACAGATATAGATTTACATACAGATATAGATATACATACAGATATAGATTTACATACAGATATAGATTTAAATACAGATATAGATTTAAATACAGATATAGATTTACATACAGATATAGATTTACATACAGATATAGATTTACATACAGATATAGATTTACATACAGATATAGATTTACATACAGATATAGATTTAAATACAGATATAGATTTACATACAGATATAGATTTAAATACAGATATAGATTTACATACAGATATAGATTTACATACAGATATAGATATACATACAGATATAGATTTACATACAGATATAGATATACATACAGATATAGATATACATACAGATATAGATTTACATACAGATATAGATTTACATACAGATATAGATTTACATACAGATATAGATATACATACAGATATAGATTTACATACAGATATAGATTTAAATACAGATATAGATTTACATACAGATATAGATATACATACAGATATAGATTTACATACAGATATAGATTTACATACAGATATAGATTTAAATACAGATATAGATTTAAATACAGATATAGATTTACATACAGATATAGATTTACATACAGATATAGATTTAAATACAGATATAGATTTACATACAGATATAGATTTACATACAGATATAGATATACATACAGATATAGATTTAAATACAGATATAGATTTAAATACAGATATAGATTTACATACAGATATAGATTTAAATACAGATATAGATTTAAATACAGATATAGATTTACATACAGATATAGATATACATACAGATATAGATTTACATACAGATATAGATTTACATACAGATATAGATTTAAATACAGATATAGATTTAAATACAGATATAGATTTAAATACAGATATAGATTTAAATACAGATATAGATTTACATACAGATATAGATATACATACAGATATAGATATACATACAGATATAGATTTAAATACAGATATAGATTTACATACAGATATAGATATACATACAGATATAGATTTACATACAGATATAGATTTACATACAGATATAGATTTACATACAGATATAGATTTAAATACAGATATAGATTTAAATACAGATATAGATTTAAATACAGATATAGATTTACATACAGATATAGATTTACATACAGATATAGATATACATACAGATATAGATTTAAATACAGATATAGATTTACATACAGATATAGATTTACATACAGATATAGATTTACATACAGATATAGATTTACATACAGATATAGATTTACATACAGATATAGATATACATACAGATATAGATTTAAATACAGATATAGATTTACATACAGATATAGATTTAAATACAGATATAGATTTACATACAGATATAGATATACATACAGATATAGATATACATACAGATATAGATTTACATACAGATATAGATTTAAATACAGATATAGATTTACATACAGATATAGATTTACATACAGATATAGATTTAAATACAGATATAGATTTAAATACAGATATAGATTTAAATACAGATATAGATTTACATACAGATATAGATTTACATACAGATATAGATTTACATACAGATATAGATTTAAATACAGATATAGATTTACATACAGATATAGATTTACATACAGATATAGATTTAAATACAGATATAGATTTACATACAGATATAGATTTACATACAGATATAGATATACATACAGATATAGATTTACATACAGATATAGATATACATACAGATATAGATTTACATACAGATATAGATATACATACAGATATAGATTTAAATACAGATATAGATTTACATACAGATATAGATATACATACAGATATATATATACATACATATATACATATATATTTATATATACATATATACATATATACATACAGATATAGATTTACATACAGATATAGATTTAAATACAGATATAGATTTACATACAGATATAGATATACATACAGATATAGATTTAAATACAGATATAGATTTACATACAGATATAGATATACATACAGATATAGATATACATACAGATATAGATTTAAATACAGATATAGATTTACATACAGATATAGATTTACATACAGATATAGATTTAAATACAGATATAGATTTACATACAGATATAGATATACATACAGATATAGATTTAAATACAGATATAGATTTACATACAGATATAGATATACATACAGATATAGATTTAAATACAGATATAGATTTACATACAGATATAGATTTAAATACAGATATAGATTTAAATACAGATATAGATTTAAATACAGATATAGATTTAAATACAGATATAGATTTACATACAGATATAGATTTAAATACAGATATAGATTTACATACAGATATAGATATACATACAGATATAGATTTAAATACAGATATAGATTTACATACAGATATAGATATACATACAGATATAGATTTACATACAGATATAGATATACATACAGATATAGATTTACATACAGATATAGATATACATACAGATATAGATTTAAATACAGATATAGATTTACATACAGATATAGATTTACATACAGATATAGATTTACATACAGATATAGATATACATACAGATATAGATTTAAATACAGATATAGATTTACATACAGATATAGATTTACATACAGATATAGATTTACATACAGATATAGATTTAAATACAGATATAGATTTACATACAGATATAGATATACATACAGATATAGATTTACATACAGATATAGATATACATACAGATATAGATTTACATACAGATATAGATATACATACAGATATAGATTTAAATACAGATATAGATTTAAATACAGATATAGATTTAAATACAGATATAGATTTACATACATATATACATATATATTTATATATACATATATACATATATACATATATATTTATATATACATATATATACATATATATACATATATATACATATATATACATATATACATATATACATATATACATATATACATATATACATATATATACATATATATACATATATACATATATATACATATATATTTATATATACATATATATACATATATATTTATATATACATATATATTTATATATATACATATATATACATATATATTTATATATATACATATATATTTATATATACATATATATTTATATATATACATATATATACATATATACATATATACATATATACATATATATTTATATATACATATATATACATATATATACATATATACATATATATTTATATATACATATATATTTATATATATACATATATACATATATATTTATATATATACATATATATACATATATATACATATATACATATATATACATATATACATATATACATATATATTTATATATACATATATATTTATATATACATATATACATATATATACATATATATACATATATACATATATATACATATATATTTATATATACATATATACATATATACATATATATTTATATATACATATATACATATATAT
>NC_061824.1:17045521-17048021 GCF_019202785.1 Penaeus chinensis
TAAGGTTGGTGAAGACGGGTAGAGGATTTGATATATGTAGCTTGTCAATTAATGTGTATCTTTCTGTGTAAGTATGTGTGTATTTATGTGTGTGTAAAAGCCGAAAACAAATAAAGAATAAAAATGCTGCAGAATAAACCCGGAACAAAGCGAAAGGAAAGGCAAGTGGCACAGGAAGAGGAGAGCGGGACGGAGGAGAAGCGTGAGCCCCAGCTGCGTGATGTGAGAGTGAGTGCTGTTACTGATCGCACATTACAGGCCACCTCCTGCCCCGCCCCGCCCGCCCTCTCCGCCCACTCCCCGCCCGCTCCCGCACTCCTTTCACATCTATTCTTCTGTTTCGTTTTGCAAGAGATCAATTCTTTATTTACCTTTATACTGTTCATGGCAGGTTATTTCGTGGGTTGGTGATGTACAAAGTTTTCATATACACCGTCACTGCTACTTTTTCTTCCTCTCTCTTCATTTTCAACCCTGTCCTTGTTCTGTTCAAAGTTTAGAGTATCCCCCCCACCCTACCCCACCCATTCCACACCTACCGTCCGCCGCCAGCATCAGCATTCTTCTTGTCATCTCTTGTCTTCCTCCTTCCCCTTTCCTCCTCCTCCTCTTGCTCCTTCTTCGTATCAGTGAGCGATGGAGGTTGAGGCAGCTCAGATATCACGATGTTATCTCTCTTTTCTCTCCCCTTCTCTATCCTGTTCTTCAATATGGCTCCTTCTTGAACGCTTGCTGATCTTTTCCCGACACGATGATTATTTCAAACTTGGTACCGAATGGAAAGCGGGACATTTACGTCTTCTCGGCGATAAAAACGTGGTCATTGTGTCTTATGTAAAGAGTTTTAAGTAGTCGAAGTACTTTATCTATTGTGAAGAATTCTACAGATGCCCGTTTGTTCATATCTGACCCACTAATTTTAAGTCCTTGAATTCAGAGTTCAAATTCGTCGTGCTAGTGTTTTAATAGCTTGTGTTTACGCCCTGAAGTGATTTACTTCCAGCTAAATTAATCGTGCGTTTGGTCTCTCAAAAATATCCAAGTTTGCACAACCCACTTTATCCCACATACTCCTCCCCCTCCCTTCCTGGCCGCTCGCCCTCATCCCAAACTCCCTTTTTTCCCCGCCCTCTTTCTCTCACTCGCCGGAGCTTGTGTTAGTGTACAAAAGCCCATTATGACCCCGAGATGGGCACCAGATGACTGCAAAACCCAGCGATGGTGACCTACGAAGACGCAAAAAAGGGAAACCTCGTCTGAAAAGGAAGATGGGAGGGGAGATCCCCGTGGGGAGGGCAGGGGGGGGAGGGAAGCCCGGCACGAGGCAAGAAGCGCGCGGGCCGGCCACCAGAGCCAGCGCGAGCGAATGCGGCGTCAGTGAAGAAGAAGAAAAAATAAGTAAAAAAGAGAAACGCGGACAGACAGGGCCACAGACAGACGGACAGACAAAGGCGGAAGGGGAGAGACAACCAGACACACATCAGATGGAGAGATAGTGAAAGGGATAGAAAGGGAAAGAGACAGATAAACAGAGTGAAAGAGAGAGAGAAGGGGCTGGGGAGAAATACAGTCATACCAACAAACAAGACAGACGGACAGACATAGGCGGAAGGAAAGAGACAACCAGACAGACATCAGATGGAGATATAAAGAGAGAGATGTAAAGGGAAAGAAACAGATAACAGACAACAGAGTGAAAGAGAGGGAAGGGGCTCGGTAGAAATACAGCAATCCAAACAGAGAAACGGAGATATATATATAGAGAAAGAGATGGGCAAGAAACCTCCTTCATGATATGCGTTAGAATTGATGATTTATCAGAATGGAAGGGCAGTGACGGATGGGTCTTGGTCGCCTCTCTTAGCCTTCGGGGAGGAGCGCCTTAAGACCCCGATGTGTATCTTTGTGTTGCGCGGAAGAGGTTCAGTGAGGGCGCTCGAGACTGACCTGCGAGTGCCTTGTTGTTTCATTAGCGTTATTTTTTCCAGTTATTCTAACACTTTCACTGGTCTAATTCCAGTTTGTAAGTGCGAATCCACTGTAGTTGTGTTAAACAACACGATATCATTCTTCATTTAAATCCGAGGCTAGCTGTCTGCTTCCTACCTTCATCATCAGCGTTCTGCTATTTCTTACGCCTCTCTCTCTTCC
This sequence comes from Penaeus chinensis, assembly GCF_019202785.1. Classification (NCBI taxonomy): domain Eukaryota; kingdom Metazoa; phylum Arthropoda; class Malacostraca; order Decapoda; family Penaeidae; genus Penaeus; species Penaeus chinensis. The sequence continues at coordinate 17,047,673 of NC_061824.1, forward strand.
AATTTCATCCACCCTCCTTCTCCTGCATTCCTTGCAAACACGTCGGCCTACTTCCTCACAGGGGCCGAATCCGCGCGTGCGATCCCCGCAGACTCGGCCCGAAGTGCGCCTCGCGGAGTCAACAGGAGGAGTTAATAACCGCCTCCCCTTTGCCTTTCCGCCTTCTCTTCTCATTTCCCTTCTCGTTTTTGTTTGCCGTGAATGACATGCAAGATGGAGTGTTATGATACATTGCAATGGATATCTGTGTTCCTGAAATTATATTCCTTTTTTGGGTGCATAATACACATGGACACGCACGCACGCACGGGGACACACACACACACACACACATACACACACACACACA
>NC_061824.1:17058021-17063021 GCF_019202785.1 Penaeus chinensis
AGAATTAATGCAGCGGAGATCGTGATGATTAGGGAATGGGGCAGACGAAGATAAATACAGTGGAAGGAGAATGGGCCGATTAGGGGATTACTGTCCCAGAGAGCATGATGTTTCGGGGAGCAATTACATGGGAGGGAGGGGGGGGAGGGGGCAGGGGGTGTTGTAGCATTGGGGCGATCAGGGAAACGGCCTCAGGTACGTGGTGGGTTAAGGATCTGTGAAAAGAGGGAGGGAGATGGATAAAAATAAGCAAGGGTCCAGGTGGAGGGTATTTTGATAAGGTGGGAAACCAGATAAGCAGAGATAGGCTGACGGACAGTCGGTAGACAGCAGAAAATAAGTGGCTATGGTAAGGGAGAGGGAGAAAATGAAAAATTAGATAGGGGTGGTAAGATAAAAAAAAAAAAAAAAAAAAAAAAAAAAAAGCATATGAGGATGAAATTGAGAAGGAAGAGGGGAAACCATCGAGAACGGGAGTATATAAGAAGGATGGGAAAAATAGATGACGGGACAAACGAACAAACAAAAAAGTACTGCCAAACTTTTTACATTCTTTTCTGTCGTATGCCAGTTACTAGTTGTCAGTTACAATTTCTCAAGATAACTTTTAGAGATAGATTCAAGCGTTTACGGAAATCTTCAGTGATAATAATAGAGATGTTTGACGAAGGAGAATGACAGACAACAGACCATCAAGCGAAAGTTAGAGAGAGCCAAAAAAGAGAGATAGGGAGAAGGAGAGAAATAAAGAAAGCGAGTTATGAAGATTGGAGATAGTAAGCAATAGAATAAGAGGGAAGTGATCGGGAAGGGCTTTAAGGACAAGGGGAAAAATAACAAGGGGATAAAAATAATGAGGCTACGAAGGAGGGGGGGGGGGGGCAGGGGGAGAGATCTCGCAGCGATCGCGGGAGACACGGAGGCCGCCGCGACCCACACGGAATTCCTGATGCTGAGGTGGCGGAGGTTGATATTGGCGCCACCCCCCCCCCCCCCCGCCTCCCCAGCAACCCCGTCAGCCCACCCCTTCCCGACCCCGACGTGCTATCTCCGCTCATCTTCTTCATTAGGTTTTGGGGAAGGGGGAGGGGGAGAGGGAGGGGAGCTAGCGTTTCTCCCCCGGTTTCTCCCAACTCGTTATTTTCGGCGATGGTGTCGCGACCCCAGGCCCGTTTGCATAGGAAATATGTCGTTTAATGTGCAGGGAGGCGATTGTACCTGCCCCCCGCCGTCTCCATGCTTTAATCGCGATTTTCTACGTTAACGGCGAAAGTTTGGTTGTCGTGAAATATTCCGCAGCTGCAGCGAGATGTGAACGAGGCAGCGCCAGGGAGATGTGAACGAGGCGACGCCCTTCTTGGATAAATGACAAAATCTGCTCACAAAATCCTGATCGTAAAAAGTTAGATAACATGGAGTGCTGCTGAGTTTTTGCATTTTATTTTTCCCATTCCCTATCCTCTCCCTCCCTCCCCGGTGGCGAAGATGGGAGGTTTTTAAATGCGTAGATAGGAAGCGTCGTCCCATCCCCGTTCATCATTTGTGATACACAATACAACAATCACTTTTTCTTTTGCGTGAGGCATTTCTCTCTTTTCATTCCGTATAGTTTCCAATCCTTCGCGTAAGCAAACGCATCCGATTTAGTACAATTTATTCCAAATATCAAGGAAAATGAGGGGAAAAAGGGTCTCTTTATAGTGGAAGGGAAAACAATGCTAAACTTCCCTACCTCTGGCCTGTCACCTCTAGTCTTCGTCATGGCGGAGCGACATAAAAACTTGGTACGGCCTTCTGATAGCGGGGGAGGAAGAGGGGAAGGAGGGGAGGGGGAGGAGGGTGGGCGGGGAAAAGACGCCTCGGAGATGGGAGGTCGCCAGATAATAGGGGTGATGGTGGGTGATATGGGGAGGAATGAGTAGACAGATAGGTAGGTAGATGTATGGATAGACAGGAAATAAGACGGAATTGGAAATATAGATCGAATGCTAGTGGGTAAAGAGGTATTTCAGTTGAAATACATTTCCATATAAGTAATCAAGTTAAATACTAGTAGAGAAGATATATAGATACATGTATGTTTGTATTTATGTGTATGTATATATATATCTATATCTATATATATATATATATATATATATATATATATATATGTGTGTGTGTGTGTGTGTGTGTATATATATATATATATATATATATATATATATATATATATAGATAAACATATATGTGTTTGTGTGTGTGTGTGTGTATGTGTGTGTGTGTGTGTGTATGTACACACACACACACACACACACATACACACACACACACACACACACACACACACACACACACACACACACACACACACGCACATATATGTATATATGTATATATATATATATATATATATATATATGTATATATATTGTCGAAATATTCTTCAGCAGTGACATGTTGAGTCAACATGACTTCGTGAATGACCCTTACTCTTGCCTCTAGCTCGTTGTCACGGCGACGCGCTTGTCATATTAATTTCCAATTGTTTTAAACTCCCTCAAAATCATGCCATCGAAACTGTTCCTTCCGCGGCCACTGTGTCAATTAACTTCTAACTCCCTCGTATTACGGGGTCATACCTCTCTAATTCGTCTTTGTCATGGCTCTGCGCTCGCATTCTCAATGTTTATTGGCTCATCTGACGCCAGTGATGCAAGGAATGGTCATGTTTGGAAAATCGTGTTTGTTCGCTCACTTTCAAAGACACTTGTTACAGAAGCATTGTCTCCCTTGGCTACGGCATTGTAGGCAATTAGACTGTATGGATGTATAATATGTCTTATCGGTTCACAGACATATTACGGCACTCGTGACAGTTCGGAGTCAAGTAGTTAGCATGTTATTCAGATCATGTCACTTCCAGACCCTTGTGTTATATCACCCCTTCCCTGTAATATCGGAGGGCGCCCCCCAAGAACGACTAACCCATGGCTTTTGAGCTTACAGGAGGAGCCACGCTCGTAAAACCTGGCCCCATGCGGATATTAAGAGAAAATCGACTTTGCATAAAAACTTGCAGAGTTTTCTTTTTTTTTTCTTCGTCTCTCTTTCTCCACTCTCTTCCCTTTTTTCTTTTCCTCCGTCGTTTTACCGGCCACTCTTTCGGCATCAGCTTTCTTCTCCTCCATTACCTTCTCCTCCTCCTTCTTCTTCTCCCTCCCCTTCTTTTCCTTCTTCTCCTTTTTCTCCTTCTCCTCATTCTTCTTCATCTTCTTTTTCTTCTTCTTCTTTTCTTCTTCTTCTTCTTCTTTTTCTTTTCCTTCTTCTTCTTCTTCTTTTTCTTTCCTTTTTCTTCTTCCTCCTCCTCTTCCTTTTGTTATGATAATCTTTTCTTCTTTTCTTCTTTTCTTTTTCTTCTCTTTTTTTTTCTCCTCCTCCTTCTTCTTCCTCCTTCTCTTCCTCTTCATCTTCATCTTCTATCATCATATTCTCCTTTTCTTCTCCTTATTGCTACAAATAGGAGAAGCATAGAGAAGGTGGGATAGGGAAAGGAGGATATCAAGGAGGAGAAATGTGTTAGAACATTTGACGAACATCGACGAAGACAACAACAAGCAAAGAAAACGAGAACACAGCAATAAGTAAGTTTTTTGTGTGCAGTGAAGCGACAGGCAGGCGAGCAGAAAGACAGATAGACAGACAGACAGACAGACAGACAGACAGACAGACAGACAGACAGACAGACAGACAGACAGACAGACAGAGAAGCAGGTAGGCTGGTAAGGCAGGCAGGTAGACATGGAGGTAGTTAGATAGGGAGGCAGGCAAGCAGGCAAGCACACACACACACACGCGCGCGCGCGCGCAGGCAGGCAGAGAGATAAACAAATACAGACAAAAAACAAACAAACGAGCAAAGAAGAAGACAGAAAAATCGCATTAGAATAAAACAGAGTAGGACAAAGGCGAAAGATAGACGTAAAAAAGCGAAGGAAGACGATAAAAGACGAATCAGAGGGAGTAAATTAGGTGGGAGGAGATGGGGGAGGGGGGGGGGAGGGGAGGGGGGCCTGTAGAGAATAGATGACGGAGGGGAAGGCCGTTTTAAAGCCCGGAGTTCTTAGTATGGCGAAGGTGGAGAGGAAGATTGGCCTGTTAACCTGAATTATGGGAGTTTAGAGAAAATGAGAGGAGAGAGAGAGAGATAATGTGAATGGGAATGAAATGGAAAGAGAGGTAAGTAGATATGCAAACGTGTATATATGTATTGAAAGATAAAGGAGAGAGAGAGAGAGAGAGAGAGAGAGAGAGAGAGAGAGAGAGAGAGAGAGAGAGAGAGAGAGAGAGAGAGAGAGAGAGAGAGAGAGAGAGAGAGAGAGAGAGAAAGGGAGAGAGAGAGAGAGAGAGAGAGAGAGAGAGAGAGAGAGAGAGAGAGAGAGAGAGAGAGAGAGAGAGAGAGAGAGAGAGATAGGATAGGTAAAAGAAAGCATGATAGAAAAACTAACAACGTTTACCAGAAAATTTTACGCACAAGAACAGTGAACTTACGAAAGAAGTGTTTGAAAATTCCATGGAAATGTCAGTGTGAAAGAGGCCACTGAAAAGGCGAAGAAAGAGAATTACGGATATTTTTTTTTTCCGTTTTCTTTTGTACTTGTAGTTTTTGTTCTATTTTTCCTTTATTGTCCATTTTCGTCCTTTCATTTTCATTCATTTCCCATGACTTATTTGCCCCACCTTTCTCCAATTTCCTTTCTATTGTATTATCTGTTTCGTCTTATATTCCGTTTTCCTTGCCTTGCTCCACGTCTCGCCGAAAATTAGGAATTTTACATTTCATGTTCGAGTACAAGGTTATGTCTTTTTGGACGGCACTTTAGATCGCATTAGTTAGATCATTACTAAGTTGAACAAGAATCAATCTAAAATGTCGTTGAAGAAAAACACACACACACAAACACACACACACAAACACACATACACACACACACACACACACGCACGCACACACACACACA
>NC_061824.1:17075521-17083021 GCF_019202785.1 Penaeus chinensis
ATGAGGGAAGAATAAGAAGGGAGGAGGGAACCGGACTTCGAGGGAGGGAAACAGAGACAGACATACAGAGTGGGAAACGCGAGGAATAGGTCTGATGAGAAAAGAAAAAGGAAACTGAGGGTACACAGACGTGGAAATAGGGGAGGAGGGGTAGCGCGCACAGACGGACTGCTGAGGTAGTGAGCGGTGCTGAGGTGTAATTACGGACGGGACGATAGGGTAAAAGTGGAGGAGGTTGCGGCGGAATAATCCAGAATGTAACAGATTAGGATATTTATTGTTATCAGCTGATTTAGTTATTCATTTACATTAACAATGAAAACAAAACAAAACCAAAAAGCAGAATCCCACTGCACGTTAGATACTGCAAATTAACGGATTATACGTTAGGTATTTATAACAATCGAGGTTGTGACGAGGGAAACAGTGAAAATCCACGAACGCTGGAGGGAGAGAGAAAGAGGATGAGAAGGGTATTCTGCGCGGTGTCAGACCTAATTGAAGGATGACGAGCGGGAGGCTTTGCCCGAGTCCTTCGCGGAGGCTGGGAGGCATAGGCAGAATAATGAAGGAGATAGAGAGACGATGAGATGGGAATTGGAAAGAAGGGAAAAATGAGTACGGGCACTGGGAAAATTGTGAAGGGAGAGAGAAAGAGAGAATGAGAGAGGAAGAGACTGAATAAGTGAGAAAGAGACAGACAGACAGGCTGGCAGGCAGACATATAGACAGAGAGGCAAATAGTGAGAAATAGGGTGAGTGAGATAGACACAAGCAGAGAGAGAGAGAGAGAGAGAGAGAGAGAGAGAGAGAGAGAGAGAGAGAGAGAGAGAGAGAGAGAGAGAGAGAGAGAGAGAGAGAGAGAGAGAGAGAGGGGGGGGGGGAGAGAAAGAGAAGGAGTGAGTGAGATAAACACAAGCAGAAAGAGAGAGTGAAAGAGAAAAATAGAGAAAGATAAAGACTAACAAAGAGAGAGAGAGAGATAGACAGACAAAGACAGGGACTAATAGACAAAGAGAGAGTGAGAGAAACAAAAAGACAGAGACATAGACAGAGATAGACGGACAGATAAGCAGACCCCGATAAAGCACAGACTGACAGACAGACATGGGTGAGAGAGACAAAGACAGAGAGATAGACAGAGGGTAAAGATGCAAGAAGAGATGAAAAAATGATAGTGAGAAACGGATAGACCGAGTAGTTAAATATAAGGTGTAATAAGCTTTAGACTTGATAAGGCATAGATAACAAAAAAAAAAAATACACACAAACAGGTACCGAAATTGAATATGGCAAAAAAAGAAATACTCAATTTGAAAAAAAAAACACTTAAATTCCAAAAAGGAAGCAAAACCAAATGTTGTAAGAACAAAAGCAGGATTAGTGCTCGCCGAGTAACGAAAGACGCAAAGGGAGAGTGATTAATAGAGAGGAAGGATCGGGTGACAAAGAGAGGGAAAGCGCCAACGCCGGAGAGTCAATCGCAGGGAAAGCCGAAGGTGGGGATGAGTTCATTGTCGTGGGTGATTATTTGGGACCAAAAAGCCAGACTTTGGGAAGCCGAAGGAGGTATCACAGGGGGGAGGGGGAGGGGGGGGGGCAATTGTGTGTGCTTGTGTTTGGCTGTGCGTGCGGGAGACAGACAGGCAGATGGGGAAAGAGAAGAGAGAAACGGATAAGCAGATAGATATGCAGACAGACAGACAGAGACATAAAAAGAAAGAATAGCTGAAAATGAGTTTTGCAAATAATAGTTAAAATAGTATTGATTATACTATGGTTAACAACAACAAACCAGGTGGGATTGATAGAGAACAGTATTGAACCACAGTTATGATAATAGTTAAACAATAGTTTAAAAAATAAAAGCACATCACTGACATGCTTGTCAATAGAGCCAAGGTACTGGCGGTTGTTTCGAGCTGCGTGTACTGCATTCTGCTAACCAAACATTAGCATAAGAAACTTCATTACTATTATCCCTCCTCCCCCTGGAAATAGTGTTCCCCCAAGTGAAGGACACAGAGAGAAAACTCGAGAGCTAACTAAGACATCTCAAGGAAGAGGCGAGGGGGGGGGGGGGGAGGAAACTTGCAAGGAAACAATGGCTTAGCGTCCGCCCCCCCAGCCTCTGTCTCTGATGCCGCACATTGCTATTACTTCTCTTTCTTCTTCTTTCTCTAGGATCTCGTTTTACCCACCTTTTCATATGCACACCCCGTTCTATTCTGATGGTCTAGCTTCTTCTTTATCTTTGTTTTCCTCATGCATCTCGTGTGTATATATTATTTTCGTAATCATTTGTTTTTTTGTTTTTTTCTACTTGTATTCCTTGTGTAATGCATATATTCCTTGTTACTTATTCATTCTTTATGTTTCTTCGGTCTTCATTCCCATCTCACAAACTGGTTCTTCTTACTTTTTTCATCCATTCTCGCTAGCTTATTTCTGTCTGTGCAGGCATCCCCTTACACACTCATTCTCTTATTTTCTCCCCTTCCTTCTCGCCCGTCTCCATCTCTCTCATCCTCCTCTTTCTCCTCCGCGCTGTCTCTCTTTCTCTCCCTACTTAGTCGTTATTGCATTGCCTTTGTCTTCGAGGCATTTCATTGCGGTTGGATGGGTCGCCTTCGCCCCACTACACTGGCCGAATTATTTCCCTCGGAGCGTAGTGTATCATGCACGCTATACCTGTTTTCCACTGTTTGTCTTGAGTGAGAACGGGGGACCGAAAGGAGCAACCATGCTTAAATTTGGTTCGGGATTTCAGATGGCTTGTTTATCAAAACGAAGCCGCCGTGTGAAAGTCTGTTGAGTTTGAATGCGATAATAAACGCGGGTCGAGGGTTAACCAAATACATTTCTATTTCTATTTTAAGGGCATTGTCCCTGGGCCTTTCCTATCTTTTTTCGGACTACAAAATGGAAGAGACTTTGGGACCATTTGACGGAGTTTCAGACGCCTCGAGCCCACTTTCCAGCACGATGCTCCTCATTCCTTCTGTGTTAGCTGCCTTTTCCCGCCTAATTTCAAACTTGCCGCCAAAAAGTTCGTTCGTGTCGCGCGAGGCCGAGGAAGGGGCGCCGAGCTGACCTAAATAAAATGGAATCTGTCCGTACCTCTGTAAACTAAAACGGAAAGGATTCGCCACATTCAAATCTAATTTTCACCCGCGGCGATCCTGAGGCCACGGGTCAGTCTGGCAGAAGGGCGCGGAATTTGAAATAAGGCGCCACGTTCTTCCATCTGTAAGGAGGCTGGAGGGGTCGAACTGCGGACACTACTCTTCTATTTCTAGGCCTTATTCTTTCTCTTCTTCTTCGCTGTTTATTATCCTTTTTTCCTTACCGTTTATTCCTTGTTTTTCCTTTTCTGTGTATATATATTTTCCCCCTATCATATTACTTATTAAGGAATTTGGGAGAGACACAAGCATGTGAAGTTAGGATGTATGGGTCACGTCAAGGGTGTTATCACGGAGCCACAGGTTGACGCGCCCTGGTCCTTCGGGGGAAAGGGGGAGAAAAGGGAGGCCTAGGCGTTTTACTTTCCTTGGGCTCTTTCTTTCTTTCTTTCCTGTTTTCTCTGTTTATTGGGGCGTCGACTTTTATTGTTTCTTTTCTTGACGTTTCTTCTTTTTCTATCATTGGCACTGCTACAAGTATTTCTACGACTTTCTTTCCTCTTCAGTTCTATTTTTTCTTATTATTTTTCTTCTAGACCGTGTGGTATTTGCAAATATTTCACCAACTGTATATGTTTATGCAAACTTACCACTTCCATCAAGGAATAACTACATATCTGCATACCCAAAACGAAAATAAATCGAAGCTTAAAACTTTTTAAACCCAAAAAGCATTTTTTCGTAAATTTGTGTGGAAATTGACCTTAGTACATTTCCCTTTTTTTATCCTTTCTCTGCCGAAATAATCCTGCGTGATCTTTTACCATGCAATTTGAAAGTTGGTGAATAGAGAATGGCCGGCCCACAATTTGTGTCCATCTCGGCCACTGGTCACCCGAAAATGGCCCACACTCAATTTGCTTCAACCGTCCTCAACCTGCCGCGCCTCTCCCTTGCTCTTCTCGTCCTCCTCCTTTCTCTTGTTCTTTATCTCCCTATTCTGCCTTCGTTCGCTGCTGTTTATATTCATGTTATTCTTCCTTTTACGTCTCATTTTTTTTATTTTCATCATATTACTAAAAACACCATTCCTCTTTCTCCATCTGTTCGCTATCATTCCTCTCTCTATACTCACTCCCGACGTTCATTTCCTCTCCTCCTCTTTACTTTCATCTCCTCTTGCTCTCCTCTTCTCCCTCTCCACTTCCACTTATCTACACCGCGTCTCCTCCTCCTCCTCCTCCTCCCATGCCTTCCTTCCTCCTCAGTCTGTATTCAGTCCTCCTCACCCCCTCTCTTTCCCCTTCCAACGCCCCTTCCTCCCTCACTTAGCGTAGGCATCCTGCGTGTGTCTGTCCACCTTTTTTCACACTCGCTTGCCGCTTTTTCTCTGCTTGGCTGATCTTCACACTTTTTTCTCCTCCTTTTCTAATTTTGCCCTCCTTTCTCTCTCTTTTCTATTTTTATTTCTTGATTTTAGGTCACATTTCTCCCTCTCGGCAATTTTTATTATCTCTTTTCACCCTTATCATCTATTCCCACTCTCTTTCATTGAACATTTTTTAGTTTTTCTTTTTTCACGTTCCTTATTATCTTTTACGAGTTTTCTCTTGACTGCTTTATTTCCCCCTCCTCTTTTCTCCCTGTTTCATTTTCCTTCCTCAGCTCTCATATTCTTTTTGGAACCCTTCTTTCGATGTATTCTCCCCTCCCCTGTTTCCTCATTTTCCTTCGCTCCCCTCTATTTATCCCTAGGAACTTTTCTCCCTTTCCTGTTCCCTAATTTACTCAACTACTTTTCCCCTTGTGTTTCGTCTCCTCCTTTACTTCCCTTTTATCCACTTCTCCCTTCGTCCCCCACGCTGTTTTCGTTATTCTGACATTTACTCCATCTTCCTGTCTCTACCCCCTCCTCTCTCTCTCTCTCTCTCTCTCTCTCTCTCTCTCTCTCTCTCTCTCTCTCTCTCTCTCTCTCTCTCTCTCTCTCTCTCTCCCTCTCTCCCTCTCTCTCTCTCTCTCTCTCTCTCTCTCTGTCTCTCTCTCTCTTTCTCTCTCTCTCTCTCTCTCTCACTATCTCTCTCTCTCTCTCTTTTCTCTCTTTCTCTCCCTCTCTCTTTCTCTCTCTGTCTCTCTTTCTCTTTCTCTCTCTCTCTCTTTCTCTCTCTCTCTCTCTCTCTCTCTCTCTCTCTCTCTCTCTCTCTCTCTCTCTCTCTCTCTCTCTCTCTCTCTCTCTCTCTCTCTCTCTCACTCTCTCTTCCTCTCTCTCTCTCCCTCTCTCTCTCTCCCTCTCCCTCTCCCTCTCTCTCTCTCTCTCGGCATTAACCCGTCGTTTGACTTTATTTTCTTCCGCTCTTCCTTTCTCTGTATTCGCTGCCGTCCGCCCCTGCTCCATACAGGCGTCCTTCCCAGCCCCTGCGGACCGCACCAACTTTCCCGGCCATCGGTGTCCGCCCTTCCGTCCAGCGCCGTCATCTCGGTCGCTTTGTGTTCTCGCGGGTCTCGCACTTTCTCTGTCTTGTCCGTGCTACTCGCCTCTTCTGGCTCTTGCTTTCTTGGTTTTGTGTTTATCAGTCATTTTCCTCTTTCTTAATTTTGTTTTCTGCCTTTCTCTCTGTCTCTCTCTCTCTCTCTCTCTCTCTCTCTCTCTCTCTCTCTCTCTCTCTCTCTCTCTCTCTCTCTCTCTCTCTCTCTCTCTCTTTCTCTCTCTCTCTCTCTCTCTCTCTCTCTCTCTCTCTCTCTCTCTCTCTCTCTCTCTCTCTCTTTATATATATATATATATATATATATATATATATATATATATATCCATCTCCATCTTTGTTTGTTCCATACATCTTTATATATGATTATTCATACCCCAAGTATCTCAAACAATGCCATGGCGATTCAAGAACAGTCGTTGATAGTCATTCAGTCTGCATCGTCTCTCCACACCCTTGAAATTTATGAGTTTCTCTTTCTCTTTCGTATCTCCTCGCTATTTCTCTCTTTCTCTCTCTATCACACTATTTTTCCTCCATTACCATCCTTCCTTGTATTCCTTCCCCTCTATAAACGTTTGCGTTATTGTACCGTGCTCTTCACCGTCTTGTAGTTGCAATGGTGTTGCAGACTACATTATCCTTTCACGGTTTTGCTTTTTATTTATTTCTGGTGTGTGTGCGCGCGTGTGAATGTGTGTCTGTTTGTATATTGTTCATCTCCTTTTATATCTGTTAATACCCTTTGTGTAAGCGCATGATTTCCCACCCCTATTTGTTGCAAACTTGCAACCAACATGAGCAACAAAACAGCCATAAACAAGGGCTATGCGAACGAACGCACACACGGGCACACTTGCCGGAACCTCACGTGCTTGAGCAATTCAATACCGTTGCAATAAATCTTGAGTTGACCTCCTGCGTTATCCATGAAACATGCAACACCATCTGACTGAGTGACTGCTTCGCCTTGCACATCATTAAATCAGCTTTCATGCAATGCTTCGTTGATTGCTTATTGAATCTCCCGTGCAATATCCCGGTGATGGTAATATTCACGTCTTCCGCTCCCTCCTCCCTAATACCCCTAACAGGTCCCTCTATAGGCGGCAATGCAATACTGATTCGCGAATCTTGAAACGCGCAATTCACAAAAATGCATTCGCTCTAGATGACCCGGATCTAGGCAGGGGCTTGGCGACAGCAGCTTACATAATCATGTGACCGTTAGTTTTAAACTTCTTTTGAAAATGCTGTTATTGGCTAATGTTTAATTCACTTTTCCCCCGATAAGTGTTCTAGCAGGGAATTTGTTTTGGCATTCTCTATTTTAGAAAAAAAAAAAAAAAAAAAATCGTGCATAAGATTCCAAATAAAAAAAAATAAGGATCTGAAGATGAATATACAAGACGCCGGACGAAGAGGAAGAGGAGCCTTTTTTCATCTGTTCTCGTGACATTCTGAACATTTTTTTTCGCGGGAAAGACAAGCAGGATCAACTTAGTAATAGTTAGACGTATGCAAGTCTAAATAGTTACTTTTGTAAGGAAGGTCCCTTTGCTATTGTTTTACTGACCGAGGATGAATGATGGATATTAACTACCTCTAGCCTGTCCGTTTCCTTTAGTTTCTATCCATTCCCCTATAATAACATGTACTGATTTCCACATTATAATTGTCCTCGCTTGAAAATTATTTGCGTGTGTTTCTCATATATGTAGCATTATTGAACCGCAATTATTCATAATGACATTTTCGATGGTATACACTTTTTCTTCTAAAATCTGTCAAATCCTAGCTCGGTAAACAAAAGCTCTTTTCCTGGAATATATAATCGTTACGAGACACTGTTCTCTTTTTCTTGTTCAGCGAATAGACTGCGAAAACTTTCATCA
>NC_061824.1:17088021-17093021 GCF_019202785.1 Penaeus chinensis
CGTATGGGGGTAAGCTGAAGGGTGGAATGGGGAAGGAGTTGGGGTAGCAGGTGAGGAGAAGGAATTACAGAGACAGGAGGAGGGGTAGGGAGTGGAAAACAAGAGGAAAGGCACCGTGGGAGAAAGTGCCAGCGGAGAGCTGTGAAGGCAAGGAGCAGAAAGATGACAAGAGGGAAGAGAGCGTAGGTAGAGGCAGAGCAGGTAAAGAGGAGATCGAAAATAAGAATCGGAAATAGACTTGGGAAGACCTTTTTTGGGGAAAAGACATATCGCATTCCTTTCCAACATGGAAAAAACAGCACCAGCTTCGTGACGAACTTACGACTACCATTTCTACAACCCCCGCCACCCTTTACTACCGCCTCTCCCTTCGCCGCCACCTCACTCAAGTGTTTCCCTACTTTGTTCTTCAGTCTTCACGAATGACTGCATTCATCAACACGGTCGAGTAGTGAGGTCTGCGTGCTCCCTCGCGGCCCTCCTCTCCCCTCTTCCAGCTTCCTTCCAGGCATCAGCCCACCCTTTCACCCTTCCACACTTCCTTCTATATGTTGCTCCATCTCCTTACTCTTCCAAACCCTTATTCCGGATGTTTTTCATGCCGCTGAGGTCTTCTGAATGCCTTTTGAATATCCTTGATTTCCTTTTTGAAATATCCTATTTAATGTGATCCTTTCCTTCTAGGTGACCCCTTCCAAGCGTCATGTTGTCCCTTCACAGCTCTTTTCCAAGTTCGTCTCCCCTTTCCTTCTCCCTCTATCCTCTCCGTGGCCCTTCAGCTGCCCTGCTCTCCCTCTCTTGTCCCTCACTCTACTTTGAGCCATAAACTCTCGTGGAAAAAGTTTCCTTCGAGCTCTCCCTTCTTCGTAGACTCCAGCCCTCCTGGAATCTATTTTCCCTCCCTTGTTCTGCCCTTCCTGCATTCCTTTCCATCATTTCTCGGTCTGTCTCTCGCCCTCGTCGTTTCTCTTCTTCGTGTCCGTTCCCCCTATTTCTATCCTGTCTGTCTCCTCTCCCGCAATCTCTTTCTCCGGTGTATTCTTCATGTTTTTTTTCTTTCTTTTAATATCAGCTTTTGTTACTTTACGCATTGGAATTGCGCTGTTAGATAAAGGGGGATGAAGATCGCAGGTCCTGGCTTTTCTGTGAGTTTTACCGCCATAGATCTCAATCCCTGTTTATTTTGCCTTGTTTTAGCTGCTACTGTCCATCTACCGTTAGTGAACACTCCTCATTTTTCCACTCTTTTACCTTCTAATATAAGTTTATATCACCCTACGTGTCTTCCTATCTTCCCTGTCTCTTTCGTGAGTTTATTTAGATTTTCAGGGAATTATGCTCGTCGTTCCTTATTTTTTGTTACAGCGTTGTCTGTCCTCCTTTGTCCTACTTGCTTCCGCTCTGCATCCATCTTCTTGGCACTCCTTCGTCCAGCATTTTTCTCGTGTTCTGTGGTTCCTTTTGCCAATGGAGCTTTCAGCGCAGCATAGAAAACATGGCAATAACGATCTCTGAGAACACGGAACAAGCAAGCAAGCGGCCAGAAATGTCGATCACCCGGATGTCGATTACCCGAGGATTCTGGACGCTGTGAGCTGAAGATCCGGAATGACGTGTTTGGGGAAATATCTCCTGATTACCGTTCGTGCTTATCTGCATCTTGCAAAATCGGCTCATGGCAGAGTTTTCATGCATCGATTAGGCTGCAATAAGAGGCTCCGATTGAATTGCATGCGTCTCTCTCTTTCTCTCTCGCTCGTTCGCTCGCTTGCTCGCTCGCACATCCTCTCCTTTTTTAAATTCGTGAAATAAGCACATTATTCTGAAAGTTCCCATTTATATTTCTAAGAACAAAAGATTCCCTCCTCCCAAATCCATCCGATTCTTAAGCATTCACATTTCCAAGCGGCCGTTCGAATCTACGACCCAAGCCCAAATCAAGAAGCAAACTGAAGAGGCAATAAAACAATCTTAGTCTCGTTTGTTTCACCCCCCCCCCTCCTTCCTTCCTTCCCTCCTTCCCTCCTTCTCATCAATATAGCCACCCCATCCCCCTTCTCCTTCCACTTCCTTCCCTTCCCCCTCCCTTCCCGTCCCTCCTTATCCTCCTTTCCCCGCCCTCCCAATCCTCCTTTCTCCTCCCGCTCCCTCCCCTCTTATCGTCTTTTCCCTCTCCTTCCCGTCCTTTCCTATCCCTCTTTCCTCTCCCTCCCTCTCCTCGCCCTACCCTTCACCTCGTCTCTCCAGCCACCGTGCCTTCAAAAAACATTTTATTATGGTGATCTAGGGAGTTATTCGCTTTATGGCGGCCTACCACACACTTCTTGGTGGCCTCGAGCTCCCTTCTTGCCCTCGTGCAGGCACTCCAGGTGTTACTACGTCAGCAGGTACTTGAGGCCTGTTGCTCTTGTTGTTGTCGTTGCCTCTGCTCTTGTTTTGGGGAAGGGTCGGCGGGTGTTGTTGTTGGCGAGGATTTTAATGTATTTTTGTTGTTTTTTGTATCTTCTGCTTCTCCACTATTGGGCTTATTGCTGTTGTTGTCGTTGGCGTTCTCGTTCTCGTTTGAGCGTTGATGAGGAGGGCTCGGGCCGTGCCGTCTCTCCCATGTGGCGGCGGAGGTCGTGTTATGGTCTTCATCCCGGGCCGCATGTGCCGGTTATGGGCGGCGATGTCGTTGCTGCTCTCGCTCAGTCTCTTGGCCCTTTTCTCTTTTCTCTTCATTTCATAGGCTCATCTCTACTGTGGTTCTCTTTATTCTTCCCGACACTTCTTTTCCTTCGATTTCCTATGCCGCTCCGTTATCTATATTTATATTTTCATTATTATCGTTCTTATTTTAAGAAAATAAAAAATCAGAGGGAACATCATGGAACACACACACACACACACACACACACACACACACACACACACACACACACACACACACACACACACACACACACACACTAACGCACAAACACACACACACACACGCACGCACGCACACACACACACACACACACACACACACACACACACACACACACACACACACACACGCGCGCGCGCGTGCACCTGCGCGTGCGAAGGTGCACATACACACATACACACACAAAGCTTCACTCAATCTGTTACAACCAAAAATTTGCAACAATCTGTTTAGCGTCTCAGAGGGAACATAAAGGCAGCTGTGATTGACCTGCGCGCCGTAGGATTTTGCACCTTCTGGACGGGTTGCATAGAGGTGGTTTTCCCATGCGGGGCCGAGCCGTTGTTGGAGTGTGAAGCAATAATCCGAAGGGCGTTAATTGCATTGCATTTGCATTTCTCCGATGACGTGGTCCTGCTGATGATAAATCACGCGGAGACGTTCCTCGAGGTGCCCGGTCGGGGAGCGCGTCTTGGAAGAACCGGCCCAGGACGCGGCGCCTCCTGCAGTTGGCAGCTGCTGCTTCGTCGCTCGCCCGAGGCTGCGGCACGGCGGCGCACTTGCACTGGTGCCGCTGCTGTCGTGCTGCTTGCCTTCTGCGGCTAAGGCCTCTGTGGATTCAGGTTTCCTTTAAGGATACTAATGATCATATCCTTGTTTTTATTATCATGGTGGTAGAAGTGTTGTCATTGATAGCGTTATCTTTATCAGGATTATCATTTATTGCTGTCATTATCCTTATTAATATTGTTATTCTATTTATCAGATTATTGTTATTATCATTATCAATATTGTAATAATAATAATGGTAATAATAATAATGATAATAATAATGATGACAATAGTAAAATTAGTAGTAGTAATAGTAGTATTATTACGATTTTGATTATCATTATTTATTATTATTATTATAATTATTATTATCATTATTATTATTATCATTTGTATTATTATCATCATTATTAATATTTTCATTATTATTGTTGTTGTTTGTTGTTGTTATGTAATTAGTATCATAATATTCTTCATTATTAATATTGATGTTGGTGTTGCTTTGCTTTATTTTTTTTTTGTTATTTTTTTTTTTTGTCTGCGTTGTTATTACTGCAGCTATTTTCATTTATCTTACTATTGGTAGTATTGTTTCTGCCGTTAATATCAGTATATTTTTCGATCAGTTTTTGCCACTATTAAATAAGGATAATCATCATCCCTCCTTCCGCTTTTTTTATCATTTATCTTTTATTCTCTTCCTTTTCTATACCCCACTCCCCCCTCAGACACACACTCCTCCAGTTCTCCTTCTCTCCTTTCTGTTTCTCCTCTTTCTCCTCTTCCTCCATAAGCTCTCCCCTTCCCCGTCTTTCTTTTTCCTTCCACCTCCTCTTCTATCTTCTTCCCCTATCTCTTATCCTCCTCCCTCTCCTCGTTCTCCCCCTCGTCTTCTTTCCCCTCGTCCTCCCCCTCTTCCTCCCCCTCCCCTCTCTATTCCCTAGCCTCCCCCCCCCCCCCCGTTTCCCTTCCAACACCCGTAATATACATATTATCAGAGGAAGGATCTGTCGCAGAGTTGTCATTTGCATCAGGTACTTATTCTGTCGTTTAGGACAAACGGAGAGAGAATTGCTATTCAAACGTCCACATTTTGTTAATGTGTTTCTTTGGGGTTTGGGTCGGTTTGGTTGTTTGCCTTGTGCGTGTGTTTGATAGACAAATAGGGAAGAGGTAGATAGATAGATCAATAGATAGATAGATCGATATGTGGGTAGACAGATGGACAGATAGATAGATAGATGGAGAGGCACATAGAGAAATGGATACGTAGGTAAAGTAACTTGTAAGTAGATATTGATGGAAAAATATTTGGTTTATACATATATAAGCACAAATAAGGGGCAAATAGTGGTTATTGAACATGAAACATCTAAATAGATATACTTATCTGATATATATTTTTAGCCCTTCAGATGTGGCAATGTCTTCAGATGTGGCATATCTTTTACATTTAATTACTTGATTACTTTCTAATTTACCCTAATACTGTTTAACACGTGCGGAATTCTGTTCTTCACAAACAAGCAGTAAGAAC
>NC_061824.1:17110521-17123021 GCF_019202785.1 Penaeus chinensis
GGTTTATATATTTTTACTATTGTCAGTGCGCTTTTTATTTCTCTGTCTATCTCTATTCGCTGACCGATAACAAACGCAAGAACCCAAGAAAGAAAGGATATCTCAGTTACTCACACATTTTCTCTCCCCCTTCCTCTCTTCGTCCCCTCACTCCCTCTCCTCCTTTGGCATCCTTTAGATCTACTGTAGGCCTACTTTAGACTCCCCCCCTCCCCCCGACAATAAAACGGTGCTTATTCCCCGCGATGTGAGGAAATTGACTTCTCGACGTCGCGCGCTCGGCGGAGAGGGCCGCTGTGACGTCGGCGGCTCGGTTCGGAGAGATTTTTCCCTTTTTTAATCCTGTTTCGCTGCGCTGACGGTAGGGCGAGTGGAAGAGGGGGGAAGAAAGGGGAGAAAGACGGAGGAAGAGGAAGAGAGGGACGACTCTGTTTGGCATTCATACGTGGTGGTAACTTTCTCAGATTTGACTACACATTAATGTTTACCTTCATCCAGTCGCTTTCGAAGAACGCTCGACTATATATTCTCCCTCTTCCCCTCTTCCCCTCCTCCCTCTGCCCTCCTGCTCCCTCCTTCTCCCCTCCTCACCACCCCTTTGACACCCCCCTCCCCCTCAGCCTACCCCGTAGGACTTCCTACGTGGATGTGTATTTTTGTAGGCAGAGTGTGATTGGGTTGGGGTTTTTGAGGAGGTTGTGCGTGTTGTGAAGGAGCCTCGTTTAAATATTTCCAGATGCGGAATGAGAGGGAGAGAGAGAGAGAATGTTTTATGTCGTTTTCCCTGCGCAACACTATGTTAAGTCGCAGAAATTGGTTATTGCGCTCCGCAAAACGATAATCGTCCAAAGGATGAAAACTGGGTGACTTGAGGTAATATTAATGAAAAATATAAATAAATTTTCTATATTTCATACAACTCACCGAAAAACCAGCGACCGCGCTCTCCCGTCGGCGCGACACACGACGGCGGTGAGTCCGGCAAATGGCCGCTGACCGTCAGGAAGGAATTAGAACACTCGGGTAAAGATAATAAATAAGAATGATAAAACTACTGAACTAGATAAATAGAATTATGGAAATTACCCCCGCCCCCAACAAAGGAGAAGCCTTGAAACAGTGTTAGATTAAGGGGAAAATGTGAATTAAGTGCGCAATATGAACGCGGCGGAGAGAAGGAGGGGCCGCGAGTG
The DNA here is from genome assembly GCF_019202785.1 of Penaeus chinensis. NCBI lineage: Eukaryota > Metazoa > Arthropoda > Malacostraca > Decapoda > Penaeidae > Penaeus > Penaeus chinensis. Next base: position 17,111,715 of record NC_061824.1, read on the forward strand.
AGGACAAACGAAAAACTAAGACAGCGAGTTATTTGAGTGTGAAGAAATAAGTGTGAAACGGAAAGCGAGACAGCCTGGCCTTTTGTACACAATGTTCCTCACAGCCACACTGCCTTTTTCCCATTCATTCTTTCTTTCTTTCTTTTTTTCTTCTTTTTTGAGAAGGGTCTTGAAGGGTTTTCTTTCTTTTTCGCTTCATTGTTTTATTTTTGTTTTTGTTTTTTTGTTGTGTGTTTTTGTTTCTAATGTTCTTGGGAATAGAAAAGGATGCGAAGCTAATTTCTATTTGTTTATTTTCTTTGGGGGATTTCTTTCTTCCTTCTTTGTTTGCGGTCATGCTCATTACTGTTTTGTAAATGTATTTAATGATTTTTGTTAATCTTACTGTTGTTTTCATCATAACCATAATATTTACTGTCTTATTTTTTGTATTATTCTGTTTTGTTATTATTATTAGTAGTAGCAGTATTAGTAGTGTTGTTGTTTTTGTCATTGTTGTTGTGGCTGTTATTATTATTATTAATACTATTACTACTACTAGTATTACTGTTATTACTGTTATTATTGATATCATCATCATTATTGGGATTATTATTAATAATAATATTATTATCATTATTATTGTTGTTTTTATGATTATTGTTATTATTATAATTGTATTATTATTTTTTTTTATATCAGTATCATTATCATTATTATCATTATTATCATTATTATTATTATTGCTGTTAACGTTATCATCAATATTACTTTTTTTATTGTTATTGATATATTTTATTATTATCATCATCATTGTTGTTAATCAACATTATCGCATCCCTGATGTTATTATTGCTATTGACGTTATTATGATCCTGTTGTTGATTATCGTTATCAGTAAAAATATTGACATAATTATCATTGTTGTTGTTTTTATATTAACCTTACCAATATTGTTATTGCTTCTCTTGTTATAGATTTCCTCTGTCAATAGCCGCATTAATATTGTTGTAATAATATAATATATAATTTTTGTATTCACTAGCTAGGTTCATAGCAGCATCATTTCTCTTGCCAAAATTCATTTATTAATATGATTAGTCAAATAGTAGTATACTGGATACATATAGCGATTGGTTCGTGGACCTACAAACAGAAAGTACGGAGGACACTCTGAATATTTTTTTCAAGAGCGGTGAACCCATTGGTGACTCCGCCTAAGGCACGGGGACGGGAAACCGAGTGCGGGAATTGGTAATATATCTTTGAAGATGAATGTGCGTGTGCGTGCGTATGTCTGTATACTCAAAAGAGCTGCAGTAAGCCCACTATATTTATTTTTATTTTTAGCATTGTTATTATACTTGTTGTTGCTGATATTACCATTGCCAGCGGTATCAGCAACAGCACTGTTATTTTTTCAGTAACATAAATTTTTAGAATTTTGATGATTACCATGATTGTTTTTGTTGTGGCTGTTGATAGTTTGTTGTTATTACTATTATCATTGTTATTTTCATTCTTATTATTGTTATTTTTATTATTTTCATCATCATCACATAATTGTTCGTATTAGCTTTATTATAATTATTTACATTTATTATTATTATTATCATTATTATTATTGTTATTATTATTATTACAATTATTATTATTATTATTATTATTATTACTATTATTATTACTATTCATTATAATTTTAGTAATAGTAGTAGTGTGGTTATAGTACCATTGTTTTTAATTTCCTTTATTATCATTATCCTTTTCGGTGTTGTTGTTGAATCCTCTTATTCTTCATCATATTATATCATTTCACGAACACTGTTATAAATATTACTGTTGAATGAGCACTGGTGACCGTACTATAGACTCTTATTATCACTATTATTGCTATCATTATGGTTATCATTTTGATGTTTGTACTGTCGCTAATCTTAATGATACTGTAATTTGGTTAATATAATTACTTTATTGAGAATATAAACGCCATTGCGGTATATGTTAATGCTAATAATAATCAGTGTCGTTAATCACTAGCTTTACAATTCAGTTACAATTTTTTTTTTTTTTTTTTTTTTTTAGCAATGTGATTAATATTGATATCATTATTGCCATTACCTGTGATATTATCATGATGATTATTATCATTATTATTATTGTTTTTATTATTAGTAGTAATAGTAATAGTATTATTATTATCATTATTATTATTATTATTATTATTATTATTATTATTATTATTATCATTATTGTTAATTATAATAATTGCTATTATCATTATTATTAGTATAGTTATTAGCAATATGATTATTATTGTTGTTGTTATTATTATTGTCTTATAATGTTTGATTATATATTATTATTATTCTTATTAATATCATATTATCATCATCATTATTCTTATCATTAGTAGTAGTAGTAGTAGTAGTATCATACTGATTTTCATCGTTATTATAATTATTATTATTGTTATTGTACTTTTGTCTTAAACCCTTATGCATTTCCCCCTCGACTGTTATTACTTCCATCTCAAATATAATGACAAACGCCCGGCGTCCAGGGAGCGATTGCTTCCCGAGATCGACGTGGCGAGCGCAAAGGACTCGTTCTGGCGCTTCATCGCGGCGGGAAACGGCTGTGCGTGAATCGCCCTACGTCGAGCGTTCTATTCCAGGCGCTTGACACATTTCGAGTCTGACGCTGAAATAGTTGGTTGTCATATTGCCGGTGTTTCGGCTTGCCACGAGGTTTGATGTCGCTGTCATTTATATTGATTGTTATCGCAACTGTTATTATGATGTTGATAACAGTCATGATGATAGGAAGGCTAGCGATGAATATGATGATAAAGATATCACAATCATTATTATTGTTATTATCATTAGTTTGGATGCGCGGTGAGAGTGGGAACGATTTATCCCTTAGCGGCGCCCGGTGTCGGCGGCGGGAGGCACTTTCCTGACCGCGGCCCTTCACTGACACGGTCTGACTTTTTCTGTAGAATTTGCTGATGATGCTTATGATGAGTAAAAGACAAATGCATTGTATTATTCTGGATCTTTATGATTTTCTTATTTTGCTTTGTTGTCATTATTCATCATTATTTTCGTAGGTGTTTCGTTGCTGACATTTCCATTAGACTTATACTGTATATTTATTCCTACAACTAGAGCATTTATTATATCCAGTCTTACATGAACAATCCAGGTAGCTGCACCTGGGTTACCATAGCTAGTTCCTGTCGTAGAAAACAGATATTGAAATAACTGTTCTTGAAATATTTTGGCGATATTTTGACTTGATTCCGTATCGTTGATTAATTTTCTGCCGCCATCCTCATGTTTCGTGGTATTTATTAATATAAGTACGGTGATAAAATTGATAATATCAGCGATTGAAATGATGATGTTATCGAGAGTGTTGTGTTTTGGGTATTTTTCGTAGATTTATTATTGTTGTTGTAATCTTAGTGATTATTATCATTTTGTTATCACTGTCGTTATCATTATTATTATTAACAGCAATAGTAATAGCAACAGTAGTAGTAGTAATATGTACATGATAAAGACTGTGATAGTAATACAAATATTATTATTATTATTATCATTATGCGTATTACTGCAATTCTTGTTGCTTTATTACTGTTGTTATTATTATCATTATCATTATTGTTATTATTATTATTATTATTATTGGCATTATTATTAATGTTATAATTAGTGTTAGTAATATTATTATAACTATTATCATTATTATTATTATTCATTACTGTTGTTTTTATTTCCATTATCATGACCATTATTTATTATTATTATTTATTATTAATATTTATTATTATCATTATTACTACTAGTACTACTACTACTACTACTATTACTACTGCTATCAATATTATTATTATTATTATTATTATTATCATTATTATTATCATCATCATCATTATTATTTATAATATTATTATTTGTTATTGTTATTCTAATTCTTATCATTATTGTTGTTACTGTTGTTGATGTCTTTGTTATTATTATTATTATAATCGTTATCATTATTACTACTGTTATTATCATTATCATTATTATTATTATTATTATTATTATTATTATCATTATTATTATTATTATCATTATTATTATTATTATTATTATCATTATTATTATTATTATTGACACTATTATTAATGTTATTATTAGTGGTAGTAATAATAATTTTATTATTATTGTTATTATTATTATTATTATTTATTACTGTTATTATATTCATTATCATTACCATTATTCATTATTATTTATTATTGTTATTATTATTATTATTATTACTATTATTGTTATTATTATTATTACTGTTATTATTATTATTATTATTATTATTATTATTATTATTATTATCATCATCATCATCATTATCATTATAGTTATCATCATTGTTGTTGTTGTTACATTATATTATCATTATTATCAATATTATTTAGTTGCCATTATCTCATACTATCATAAAAACGCTTTACAAATAATATAAGGATAATGATTATGGTAATGATGATAATGGCAATAACAATAATGATGATGATAAGGATAGTAATGATGATAACATTATAATGCTAATAAGGATAATAATATTAAAGATAATAATGAAAATGATAATATTGATAACAGCAATAATAATAATATTAATAATAATAATAATGATAATAATAATGATAATGAGAATAAAAATAATGATGATAATGATAATATTAATAATGATGATAATGAAAACGATAAAGATGATTGTAATAGAAATAATGATAATAATAATGATAATATTAATAAAGATAATAATAATGATGATGGTGATGATAATTATGATAATAGTAGTAGTAATAATAGTAATATTAATATTGATAAAAATGATCATAACAAAAATATCAAAAACATAATGATGATGAAGGTTCTGGGGATGATAAAGATAGGGGGGGAAATAGTGAAAATAGCCGTAGTGATAGATTTGTATATACCCCTTGACGATTACCGCTTATACTACCATTACTAGAGACACTAATAACAAAATGTAACAATTATTTATCCTATCCATAATTTTATAGCTGTCGATATGATGTCCATATCCATAAACGTTATAATTGTCTGCATTATGTCCATTATATTTCGTGATTAAAATCACTGATTTCAAGTGATGAATAACAGAGTAACTACAGGTTGTGTTGTTAAATATCACTCCTTTCGTTTTAACGCCGGTTAGAGGCGTCCTTAATTGCCGGTGGGTCAGGGGTCAACACAGGTCAACCAAGCCACTCTCCGTAAACCCAGGCTGATGCGTTTAATAGGATCAGCTTGCCTATTTCTGCTTCAGTCTCTTGTCTCGACACATAGTGCGATATTCGTGTTATAGTTTGTTTTTTTTTTATGATTTTCTAGACTCGAAATAAGATAGCTGTTGATGTGCGTCTAATACACGAAGCAGAAGGATACAAATATTTACGCACATATGCACGTCTACATATATACACACGCTTACGAGCTTCAAATCAGTCAACCACTTAAGTAAACATAGATTTGTATACAGATTTCCTTCTTCCCCTCCTTCCAGACTCCCCTTTTTCCCTTTTTCTCTTTCTTCCCCCTCCTTCCTCTCTCCGCTTCCTCCATCTATTCCGGCCCTCCCTCTTCCCCCCCTTCCCCCCCTGGCCCCTTCCCCAATCCCCAGCCAACACGCTCATCTTATCATCCCGAGTGAAGCCAGCGCTTCCTTGGATTTGGATTTGTCATATTGTCATACACCCGGAAGCTCCCGGGATGGTTCATGGCAACCGTAATGGGTGAGATAAACCTCTGGTGTACTATCTAAGTGCCGGGTCAGAGTGCCGGCTCGAGGGCCAGCAATGTTTATATGATGATGCAAGCTGTCGTGGATGTGTCGCTCTCTCGCGCACGGGGCTGTGTGTGCGTGTTCGTGTATGTGTTTGGTCGCCGAGTGCACGTGTGTGTTTATCTGTGCTTAGCCGTGTGTGAAATTACGAATCCCAAACATATTAAGCAAACATGATCCTGGAGAGAGGTAGGGATGAAGTGGGAATCCTCATATCCTACGGAAGAATTGTTAAACACAAATACAAATACAAACAGATACAATGGGCCATAAATACGTAAATCGTCACATTTTTTTCCAATTTTATTTCCCCTATTTCAGGGAAGATAAAGCAAGTGGGGGAGAGTATCGCGACAATTGTTACACTTTCCCGCCTTGAATTGGTAGTAGACCTTTCTCAAAAAAGGAAGATTCTGTCCTTTCCCCTCACTCATCTCCTCTTCTCCCTTCCCCTCCTCCGCACTTCCCAGCAGATCTCCCCATTCCCACTCCCTCCCCAAAGCCTCCAGTGGGGGCCCCTCCCTCTGCTACGGAATTTCCCTAAATTTAGGTTCTGAATGGACCCTTCATTTCCCCGTTCTTAGGCTGATAACACACTCCAATTTCCATGTTTTTATCTCTCTCTCTCTCTCTCTCTCTCTCTCTCTCTCTCTCTCTCTCTCTCTCTCTCTCTCTCTCTCTCTCTCTCTCTCTCTCTCTCTCTCTCTCTCTCTCTCCCCTTCTCCTTCTTCCTCCCCCTCCCCTTTTCTCCCCTCTCCCCTCTCCCTCCTCCTCTCCCCTTCTTTTTACCTCGCACTTTCTCTTTTCCACTCATCCTCCCATATCGCTCCTCTCCCTTTCCATCTCTTGCCTTTCCCTCGGACTGATTTCTCCATGATTTATTTGCGATCAGCAGCGGTGATCTGAGTTCGTTATCAGTGTGAGTACATAGATTACAGCCGGCGTTACTATATTTTTCTCAGAGGGCATTGGCCCATTCTCTCATTTTTACTTTTATAGTTGTTGTTGTTGTTGTTGTTACTGATATTATCATTAAGATGATAATTATGATTATGATTACTATTATTATTATTATCATCATCATTATCATCATCATCATCATCATCATCATTATTATTTTGTATTTTTATTATCATTATTATCATCACCATCATTATTGTTATTGTCATTATCATTATGGTTATTACATTGTTATCACTGTTATTATATTATGATATTGTTAATGTCACCATTATTAGCATAATCATTACTTTTTATCAATTGTGTTGTTGCGATTATTGTTTTTATTATCATCATCCTTAGCATTATTATTTTCTATATGCCTATTTGTATCATATATATATATATATACATGTGTGTGTGTGTGTGTGTGTGTGTGTGTGTGTGTGAGTATGTGTGTGTGTGTGAGTATGTGTGTGTGTGATATATAATTTATGATTTATATATAATATATATATGTGTGTGTGTATATACATATATACATATATATATATATATACATATACATACATATATATATATATATATATATATATATATATATCGTATAAGTTGGATCCCTGAGGGCGAGGCGTCGGCAGTGATGCATGAACGAGTCATCGTGTTGAGACCCATTTGATGCCAGATTTCCTCTCAGCTTCTTCCAGTCGTGTCACGCTCTTGGGAAGTCCCCGATTTGTGGGGTCTTTCATGCTTTTCTTTTTCTTTTTTCTTTGTTTTTTGTTCGTTTTTATTCTAGGATGGGTTTTTGCTTTGGTGTGAGGTTCGATGAGCAGATGGGAGTTCAAGACTTTTTGTTATCGCTTACTCAAGGGTTGTGATATATCGAACACCTTACGTTTGCCGGAATTCGTTTTACATCCCGATTTCCACCGAACTCAGGAGTCTTACTCGAGCTTTCATAAGAATTAGGCCTATGCCATCTCCCCTTCCCTCCCTCCCTTTCTCACCTCTCTCCCCCACTCCCTTTCTGTCCATCTCTGCCTCTCTCCTCCCCGCCCTTCCCCTTCCACCACAGTATCACAGTAAATAAGAACGGTCCCAAAGCACGTCGGGCAGTCTTGCGTGAACCTGCTAATAGTGGTTCTCTCTCTCTCCCAACCCGCGCGATGTCGCATGTATTTAATTGTGTTGGTGTTTTGTTCAGCGGCGTGTGGGCCGTGGGGGAGGGCGGCGGCGCTCTCCCGGCCCATGAGGCAGCAGGATTATCATGGCGGTAAATTCCAGCCCTTTTGCTGGCACGATTTGGATTTTGGGCTCTTTCTTTCTCCTCTGGTGCGAATGGGAACAATGTGTGCATATACTTTAGGGAGCATGAATGTACGAAGATTATATATATATATATATATATATATATATATATATATATATATATATATATACATATATATACAGGTATATACATATACAGATAGGTAGATAAATAGAAAGGTATATAAAGGTATATGTACGTTTATAGTTATATATATAATATATATACATATACAAATAGATAGATAATATATCAATAAATAGATAGATGTATGTACATATATATACTTATGTACGTGTATATATATACATTATATATATATATATATATATATATATATATATATATATACATATATACATATATATATATATATATATATATATACTACGTATATGTGTGTATATATGTGTGTGTGTGTGTGTGTGTGTGTGTGTGTGTGTGTGTGTGTGTGTGCGTGTTCGTGTGCGTGTGTGTGTCTGTGTGTGATTTACTTATGTACTAATAGTTTTATATTCATATTTATATTGTGTGTATATCAAATTTTATCTCTCTCTCTCTCTATCTATCTATCTATTTATCTATCTATCTATCTATCTATCTATCCATCTATCTCTCTCTCTCTCTCTCTCTCTCTCTTTCTCTCTATCTCTCTCTCTCTCTCTCTCTCTCTCTTTATATGTATGTGTGTGTGAATGTGTGTTGTTTGTGCGTGCACAAACAATAAAGGAAAGGAAAGAATAAAGGAAAGTGTATGATTCATTTCAGATATCAACCACGAACAACGCTAACTTGCTTGCTACCGAAACCTATATGATTTAATGTTTTTATTGATAAGAATTAAATTACAAGTCATAACATGAAGCTGATGATGATGCTAGCGATAGCCAATTTGATATCATCTGAATTGCCAGTAAACCCAGCAATGGTTTGGCTGCTAATGATCCAGTAACATTATGTGGTAATAATGATGATAGAATTTAATTTCAACCTCTTTATTTTGATACACACATGCACACACTCGTCATGCAGCGAATCAGATATTGACCCAAGTAGATTTTTTTTTAAGGAATACTCTCCCACCGTTTATCACAAACGAAGTCCTCATCACAAACTGCATCATCGCGGGGATCAACTTCATCACAATCATGAAATCTTGGGCGGTCGTTTCCCCTTCGGATATTGACTAAGGACACGGTGACTGAGGGCGAGAGCAAGAGCGTGTATGTATGTATAACAAGCTAGTTTGTTTAAGGTGGTTATGACAGCATAGTCGGGGAAGGGGCCGAGGGGGAGGAGGAGGGAAGGGGGAGGGGCTGGCGTGGACTGATCCCGGCGACCCACGCTGGTTAACATGAGATTTGCATCTAAATGGGGAGACCGTGTCAACTCCCCCTCCCCTCCCGCCGCCCCTCCCTCTCCGTCTCACAAAGGTTCGTTTGGGGGCCCTCCTTCGGCCTTCCTGCGAGGGGGGTGGGGGCAGGGGAAGGGGAATGGGGTATTAGTGGGTTAAATGGGGGGGCGGCATGGGGTCCCTCACTCCACCACGGCGATATGGGGTCTCATCAGCTTCAAGATTAAGCAATTTTTCTTCGCCAAACTCTACTTGGTACTGACTTTCCACTTGTATCGGTAATGGGCCCTCATTGGGTGTAGCTTGTGAGTGCCCTAGCTCTCCCCCTTGGGTACCCTGGTACCATGGGATCCCCTGGGTACTGGCACCAGGAAACTTGGAAGATTAACTAAAGTATTTGATATAGTTTTGTTTGATTTTATTCATGTATTTTTTTTTTATTATTATTTATTTTTTTTTTTTTGACGCCTTCCCAGAAACATCCCTTTGACTTCTGCTCGACCTCGCCCGCGCCCCTAACCCATAACGCTGTAGACCCCCCCCCCCCCCACCCTCCCGCCCCCGAGCCTTAAACCTCGGCCTTGCTTGCGCCATCATTCGCCTTGGGGAAAAGAAAAGGATGCTTAAATGGGGCCAATTTTCTTCCCTTATAGAATTAAAAGCTTTCATCTTCCTCGCAGCCCCCCCTTCTCCCCTTCACCCACTGAGTTGCTAATCCACCTGGAGGACAGAAATGATTTATCGAGAAATCCGAATCCCAGCGCCGCCGCCGCCGCGAGGGAGGCCTTCGTGCGCCACATTACCCGGTATCAGCTGTCTGGATCTTATCGTAAAATTCTTGTCAGCTATGAAGCTGATCCCCGCAGATGGGAGGCGCTCGCCCTTGTCTTATAACTGAAATTAGTTTCCTTGAATTATCGCCTTCACTTTTTAAGGTGGAATTTGTTTAGTTAATCGGTTATACATTTAGTTGTTTATTCACACGTACTTGCATATATATATATATATATATATATATATATATATATATATATATATATATATATATATATATATATATATATTTACACAAATATTGTTTCAATAATTTAAGTCACCGATCAGTCACATATTATAATGTGTTACTGATTCACACAAATGGCTGTATTTTGAATACATATCGCTGAAAGTTTCAGTCAGTATAGCAGGTAATTAATTTTGCAGTACAAGAATGGAAAAAAGTTTATAACTATTCATTTACATTTTCAAAGCAATTTTTATTTTTCAAACAAAAAAGGGCAGAAGAAATAGAAATTGAAGCAGTTTCTCAATTTAACATTTAATCGGCAAGAAACACATACATACACACATATGTGTTTTCAATAAATGTGTCTGTCTTAAAAAAGTATTTAAAAATTGGCTTAAAAAGGCTAAGATTAATATTGAAGAGTGTGATTAATCACAGGAAGAAATGCCTTTCGTGTATTATCATTTGAGGAATTTTAATAATCCGACTAAATTTGAAGATACGTTATCCTCAGAATGGGCTTTTATAACATTTCCCATATTTGTTCTTGACTCGACTAGATTATACATACACAAACACGCACGCACACACACATACGTGTCTGTGTGTGTGTGTGTGTTTGTATGTTTATGTGTATGTATATATATATATATATATATATATATATATATATATATATATGTGTGTGTGTGTATATATATGTCTGTATGTATATAGTTCGACACACACACGTGCCACTCTGCTTTCCTGAGCGTCGTGTTGCCCCCCCCCCCCCCCCGCCTCCCTCTTCCCATTCCTTTTTAACACTCCGATTCTTTTCTCACCGCCGTCGTTATATAATTAAGTAGCGTAATT
>NC_061824.1:17128021-17130521 GCF_019202785.1 Penaeus chinensis
CATAAAATTAAGGTAACAGACAAACAAACGCACACATATATCTGTGTGTGTTTCTACCCTGCAGTTGTGAAGCTTTGCCTACTCTAAATACTAATATAAAAGTAATAGGACCGTGAGATTGACGGCGAGAGAACGAAAGAGAGAAACAGGGAAAGAGTGAGATGCAGAGAGTCATACCGACTTTATCAGGTCCGCTTCTTGTCACTATCTGTGCATCGGCCAATATCCTGTCGTGGGAGAGGGGGAGGAACGATGCCTGGGGAGTATATCTGGGGTGGAGGAAAAGGGTGTAATACATCCTAAACGGCTAATTGACGACGATGGGGTAAGGGGGAGCTAATTTACGGCCGTCAGTACAGCCCACGTATGCTCGATGATTAGATGGGAATTTCAGTCTTACGACCTCGGTATGGGTTAGCCATTTTTTGCCCCGAAAGAGAGTTCGGTAGATTAATTAGGCCGGCTATTGTGTGTTCTTAGTTGTAACTTGCAGGGAAGAAACTTGGAGGGTTGCATGTCTGGGGATGCAGCGGCGAACGGGGCGGTTGCGAAGGGAGAAATGTTAGAGACAGAGATAAATATTGATCACCCCCAATCACTCTCCTCCCGCCCCCTCCCCGGGAAGCCAGGCTCAGGTAACGAGATGCCTAATTAGGTAAAGGTTATACATCCACTTGTGTGTATGTATATATATGTGTGTGTGTGTGTGTGTGTGTGTGTGTGTGTGTGTGTGTGTCTTTTCAGTCTCTTGTTAAATCGTTCTTAACTTTGCTAATGATTCCATGATTTGAATAGGAAGAACGTGAAACGTTTGTACAGTATTGTTTTCTTTCTCCATCTTCCTTTTCGATTTCATTCAATATGGATTCCCCACAAAACGCGAGAATCTGAGCTTTCAGTTCTCGTCGCATCGCTTCCTGTCCCAAGCCGTGAATCATCCCGGTCTCTCTCTCATCTTAATGTCACTAATAAGTCTCCTTCCTAGTGACATCCGGCGCGGGTACAGGTAAGAGAAGGGCACCCGGGGCGAGGGGGAAGGGGGGGGGGGGAGGAGAGGGGAAGGGAGAAGTCTTAATGCATCTGATGAAAGTTTTCTTGGTGTTTCCTCCTTTGGAACAAAAGTGGAATGATGATGGTGACGATGATGATGATAAATAATGGGATGCGAAAGGGACGAGTGTGGAAGGAAAATGAAGTGGACACAAGTCAGTTTTCAGTTTTGTGTATGGATAGCCACATGGAGGATCTATTTTCCAGCTTTAGTGCTAAGTGTGGTCTCCATAACTTGTGTTTTCTGAACTGAAGCTTCAATATTCATGAATTAATTTTTGAAGGCGAGTTTTTCATACAAATCTTCGCATACGAAGAATACACCAGTGTCATCTGCTTCATTTAAACAAAGGAAAAGAGAATCCAGCGAAAGACGACAACCCAACCCGTTTCGCAAGTCCCAAAGTCTCGTGGCCCAGACGGCGACGCGGCCGACGCGCACCTGCAGGAAGGGAGCCATTTGCCGTGTTTATAAAGTAGCTTGTAACCACATTTCCTCTTCCGACCCGACTGCGCGATTTTTTTCTACCTGAGATTTGCCGCTGACTTCCACACTCTTCTTTAACTCCCCCACCCCCCCTCCCTCCTTCATCTCCTTCTTTCGTTTGATTCCCGTTCCACCATTCATCCTTTATCAGCCCCATTCCATATGCTATTTCATTAATTTCTTATGCAAGTTGATCCTCCTTATTATTTACCTCTCTCTCTCTCTCTCTCTCTCTCTCTCTCTCTCTCTCTCTCTCTCTCTCTCTCTCTCTCTCTCTCTCTCTCTCTCTCTCCCTCTCTCCCTCTCTCTTTCTCTCCCTCTCTCTCTCTCTCCCTCTCCCTCTCCCTCCCTCCCTCCCTCTCTCTCTCTCTCTCTCTCTCTCTCTCTCTCTCTCTCTCTCTCTCTCTCTCTCTCTCTCTCTCTCTCTCTCTCTCTCTCTCTCCCTCCCTCCCTCCATCTCTCTCTCTAGCTCTCTCTCCCTCCCCCCCCCCCCATCCTCTCTCTCTCTCTCTCTCTCTCTCTCTCTCTCTCTCTCTCTCTCTCTCTCTCTCTCTCTCTCTCTCTCTCTCTCTCTCTCTCTCTCTCCTCTCTCCTCACTCCTCCCCCCCCCTCTCTCTCTCTCTCTCTCTCTCTCTCTCTCTCTCTCTCTCTCTCTCTCTCTCTCTCTCTCTCTCTCTCTCTCTCTCCTCCTCCCCCCCCCCCCCCCTCTCTCTCTCTTTCTCTCCCTCCCTCCCTCCCTCACTCTTTTCCTCAGTGTAGTGTTGTCCAAGTTTTCTTATCTCGCGTTCAGAGGCAAGTCAGCTGAGACGTAACTTTGTAAGATTCGTAAAGATAAAAGGTTCTCTTAAGGAATTTAATGCATTATGATGCGGTTTGTCTTAAATGTTGTGTGGCCTGAGATATTCTGTGTTCTTTCTTTTGGATTTTGTCTCTCTTTATGATAAAGTGAGCATTTTCTCGTCT